>NC_059345.1:9130547-9165547 GCF_019703515.2 Myxocyprinus asiaticus | reverse complement strand
GTTGATACTTAAAGGGATAGTTCACCCAAAAATGAAAACTCTGTCATCATTTACCCAAACTGCACCACTTTCGTTCTTCTATAGAACACAAAAAGAGATGTTAAGCTGAATGTTAGCCTCAGTCACCGTTCACTTTCATTGTATGGAAAAAAAGATGCAATGAAAGCAAATGCTGAGTGAGACATTCTGCCTAATATCTAATTTTGTGTTCCATGGAACAAAGAAATTCATACGGGTTTGGAACATTACAAGGGTGAGTAAATTATGACAGTATTTTCTTTCAATTGAAAAACAACCTGGAGCTCCATTAAATCTCCTGAACAATGGAAAGCAAATACAATTTTCCATTGGGTGCATCATCTTTTACAAATCCAGCCAATCATTGTACAAGTCAATGTCAGCGGCAAAATCTCAGAGCACTGCCAATGTTGCCTCTCTTATCTTATGGAAAAGTCTGCAGAACAGGAATTGGCAGCATGACCTGCCAGAAGAGGCTTCCTGGTAAAAGCCATGGTATGTAACGGACCAACAGTCGCTTCTGACACATACCAGCAGAACACAGACCACCTTACTGTAGAATCAAATCTTTAAACACTCATGCACTTAGTCTGGTTTTCCAACAATGTGATCCCAGTTTGCTTGAGTGCTTGAACAGTTTGCTAAATTAGAGTTCACACCAGCAGAGAAAGCTACTTAATCAACTGAAGCAGACCACCAGGAGAGCTGCCTGGACTCGGATGCTTGCATGGGAACAAAATAATTTAAAGGTGCACTCAGTAACTTTTGCATTTGTGTCATCTTGGACTTACAGTGACACTTAGCGGCGTGGATGCAGCATAATTCAAAATCAATAGTTTTTAGTTAAAGGTGCCATTGTAGAAACTCACTATACACAGTCAGCCACGATAAATTTATCCAAAAATGAAAGTGTCCCATATCAAGGTGGTTACTGTGATTAAGCAAGTAGTATTTGGCTGGTCATGTGATTCCAACATGGCACCGCCCATAAGGGGACTCTTTCCATGTAGAATAAAACAGCTTTTATAAGATTACTGATATGACTGGAGTCTTCATCTCATGTGATTGCTCAGGATTTTATACCTAAATTTACTTTAGGAGTAAAACTTTTTTAATATGAAAAAAATTACTGAGTGCACCTTTAAAGGTGCAATATGTAATATATTTACTGCACTAAAGCATAAAATTATCATAATATGTTATCAGAGATTTAGGAAACATGCTAAGTTGAAATACTGGCTTCTCCGAAAACAATGCAACAGCCAGTATATTCTACTTTGAAATGTCCATTCCGGGCCGGAATTTCTGTTTGTGTTTTGGCCTGTGTGATCCCGCCCATTGCCCATTTCCCAATGGAATTTTGACAACCCGGGTAGCCAGACTTGAAAGAAATTAGCGGGCAAACACAGTGCGCTGCAGCCATGGAAGCCAGCAATACATCTAGCTAACATTGACAGAGTTATAAAAAATCCACATGAGCTGGTTTATAATTTGCAAACAATAAAAACATTGCAAACGTATACATTAGCTGATCAACTTGCAGTGTAAGGCTCGTCGCTTGCCATTGTCAGTTTGCTCGTTCCTGTTGCGTGTCCTCAACCTGGCAACCCGCGTGAGCTTCGAGTCTGGAGAGGAGGGGGCGGGGGAGACAACGCTCTCCAATATTTTGAATTTGGACTGCAGTACCCATTTTAAACGCTTGATGTCACTTGATGGCACTTACAACGGAAGTGAATGGGGCCAATTCTTGGAGGTTTAAAGGCAGAAATGTGAAGCTTATTATTTTATAAAATCACTTACATTAATTCTTCTGTTAAAAATGGTGTATTATTTGAGCAGTAAAGTTGTTTAAATCATTGTTTTGTGGGATTACAGGGTTCATGGCATTATGTCATCATGGCAACAAAGTAAAACTGGATATAACTTTACACAGAAAAGGCTAGTAAGCGTTTTCATCTCACTAAAATCATGTTTACACGCATATCGCATATTGTCTTGTGGCTACTGTCCTGTTTCATGTGACGTCATTGTATGACCGCCCCACCAGGTTTGTGACCAAAATTCCATATTCCTTCATTGTGCTGTGCTGTGGGTTTCTAATTATAAATCTTGAAAAGGTGATACTGCTGTTTATTTACCAGAGCAAAAATTTAATTTTTCTTTCAATAAAGTTTTATCTTTTAAGTTACATGGCTTTTTCACCAAAAGCAAGCAGTGATGAACAGTGACAGCAAGGATAAAATCACTTGTGGGTCTTTGCTCATTTATTCAGACATGTCAGTTATCTATACATGCATCAATTATATTTATAACATCATCGAATCAGATACAATTAAACTGTAAATGCACATAAGGTGATGTTATTCATAACACCCAGTATGTCATAAATATAACACATTGTAATAAATAAAAAAGCACTATAATGTGAATATTTAGTATATATTGATGTGTATATACTAATGTTAGTCATTTACATTTTACATTTATGCATTTGGCAGACACTTTTATCCAAAGCAACTTACAGTGCACTTATTACAGGGACTGTAATTAGTGTTATACCCCTGGAACAACCTGGAGTTAAGTGCCTTGCTCAAGGACACAATGGCGGTGGCTGTGGTGATCGAACCGGCAACCTTCTGCTTACCAGTTCTGTGCTTTAGCCCACTACACCGCCACCACTCCAGTCTAGTCAATAAACAACACATCATAAGATCATGAAGCACAGACTTTATTCACACCGCCAGACCACAATGTAAACATATTAGTCTTATTCACTAATATTCCTCGGTTGCTTTTTCTGTATTCTTCATGAGTTAAAAGCAGCTCTTACATTTATACAGATGGGATCATCTCAGATGTTTTGTAATATTTTGACCAAATCAGAGCAGAAAACAACACAAACATTTATAACTTCTGAATGAGAGATGTTCACGGTGATGTACCGGTAGGCATGTGCACTCGCCGGTCACACAACAGACTCGCCGTCGTACGGAGGTAAATTGTGGATAAAATATAGTTAAATGGGGCATTAAATGGAGAATCTAATTTTCCTTGATATTTAGACATACAAGAGATAACTGTACTATAAAAAACATACTTCCTCCCCAGTCTAAAAAGAGCATTTATAGTTGCCCCCCTGCTGAAATGTCTCATTTTGAAATCTGTCTGTTCGTGACGTCATGACACATTGCTCATTTGTATTTACACATCCCACAACATGCATCATAGCACCCTTGGCCCTGCCCACCGAATCTTCAAGTCAAGAGAGAAGGCGATCCGTGTTTAACTATTCCTAACATAACACCAAAGGGGACCCATCTGGACTACTTTGGATTATTTTTGAATATATTCATGCACTAGACAGACATCTTTGACCACTTGATACATATCTCGTGCCGCTTTTCAAAGACGCGGTGTCAAGTTACAACTCTGAAAGGGAGAAGCAACTCTCTTTCATTCAGCTGCTGCCTGTGTTGCTTTGAGACAATTATTAGACCTTTGAGCGCTATTTTTAATTGTTGGTGTATGTAAACATAGGACGCGTTTGATGATGGACGTCTTTGCGATGTGCACCTCAGTGCGCCTTCGGTATATATGTGCATAATTTCACCGTTCTTTGGACTATGATGATGTGTTCATTTTTGTCGGCTCATGTCAGTGTCGACTGCTTGTGAACCATTCATAATACGATTCCAGCTTTGCAAAGGAACAGTTATTGAAGGAGGGGGAAGTTAAAAACTCTTAAATATCGTAAGTAAACCGTTTTATTCATGAATATTTAAAATGTCATGACTGTTTGATAGTTTATGGCGCTGATGTGCTTGAGATGAACAGTTTAATATATGTAGAAACAAAAATGCAACAAGTGCTATTAGGTATAAAATCCATATCTGCTGGTGCTCTTTGGAAAAGTTATAATCTATCTCATGAAAAAAGGATATATCCAAGGCACTCAGACTTAAGTATAAAATTTAAGAAAGCCATGTTATTAAACCATGGCCAGAATAATTAAAAACCACGAACCGATACGTTGCAGCTAGAAAGCCTTCATCAGGTCGTGAATATATTTAATATATTCAGATGCAATGTGTTGGATGTGCGTTATGTGTAAATCCTGCGATTTTGTTTTATAATGTTCTTCCGATTGAGTTTGATGAATTTGAGGGACTGCACAATGTTAGTCAATCAGAAAAGTGGGCGTTTATGTTGAAGTTTTAAGGAGGCGCTTAGGCCAAAACCAAGCGTTTCAGACAGAGGGCCAAAAACAGGGTGTAAAAAATGATCATATATTACTAAATTGTGACTGTTTTTGGTGCAAAACTTTCATAACATTACCAGTGGACCACAGGGAAGATAATACAATTATTTAGAAAAATAGCACTTCATGACCCCTTTAAATGTCCGCGAAAGTCAAATTTGGCAATATTTGTGATGACCTCAGACCTTTATACCTTTCCTGGGACTTGGCATGGATCAAAAGCATTTTTTGAGGTTTTTCTTTTTTTTTTTTTACGGGTGTTTTTCCGTTCACCACCATTGTTTTTCTCCCGCTGATGGTCACAAATATGGCGACCGCGGGGAAAAAGGAACATCACTGAAACAGGTCAATACGTTTGAAATTATTTCAATTTGTGATTATTTCAAAGTTTACGGATTGGCCCCATTCACTTCTATTGTAAGATTTTGCTTTTTTTTTTTTTTTAAAGAAAAAGTGGGACAGGTCAAAATTGATTATTGTAGTAATAAACATTACACCACAAATGCTGTTGAGTGAGCTTAACTTGTATTGAACTTGAATTGAATATTCCTTTAATAAAGATTTGAGTATTGAAGAAATGCTGAGTTTGTACACTGAGTTTGTCAGAACGGACGCTGTCTTGTACTTAAAGCGACTAGTCAACACTGGCAAGTCTTGACTAGGATGTATATTGTCCAGTCTAACATGAAAAACTGTAGATGTTGCACAGTCTGTCTTGGCTTTTACGCAACATTTCACCAGGGTCAGATTGTACAATCTTAAAGCAACAATCTTAAAAGACAGAAAAAACTGTAAAGTACATGTCAGGCTTAAGACAACAGAGTCTGGCAACGAGTCCTACTGTGCAATGTCACGGTAAGATTGGTTATAGTGTCCATGCTGCATCAGACCACTTAATTGAGTTGATCATGAGTCACAAAGCCACAGCTGTAGCATATGTCTAACAGATTGCACACACATTCTCAAATGCACATAGCCAGAAAGAGAGTAACTCAACTTTTCCAATGTGGAAAACAGTGCCTCTTTGGTCGGGATTACAAAGTGACTTGTAGCTCCAGTCTGGGTCAAGAGCTCACACTGCTTAGACTGAGGATCGGCTCCAAGAATTTACCACAAAATCCGGTAGTGAACCACAACACTTCCTTGAAAAACAGCTCAAACACTTATAAGGAAGAATCAGAAGCACACTCTCTTTGACTTCTCTGTATTTAAGGCTCACTCCGTGAAATGGGTGCCATTACAATTTTGAATAGGTTTTTTTTTTTGAAGATTTTGAAGATTTTACACATTCTACCACAAAAGAATGTCTGAAGGGTTGGGGTTTGGGTTAGGCTATATGGTTAATAAAATATACATTCTTTTTCAGTGTTTCAAATAGTTTACAACTGAAAACAACTCACTTTGCAACTCATTTTTGGCACTACTCAGTGAACAATTCTGGAGCTCACATGTGCCCATATGTTCAACAACACTTCCAGCTTCACCCACTGGAGGCAGTGGTTCAAATTTCAGTAAGCACAGACCGATTTCAGCAGCAGAACTTTCGACCTACTGTTGTCAAATTAACAGTGAGATCAATCTGGCATATCAATGTCTAAGTGCAAAGTCAAAATCAATCTTGTTTGGAATCTGCAATCATAAAAGTTTTCGTATATCTGTAAAGGCTATACAAACTTTCTGATAAAACTTCTGATTTTGTAGAGCAAATGATAATACAGCAGCATAAAACAATAAAACAGGCGCCGGCATGCTCTTCTGCTAGTTGATAAAAGAGAGAATGATCTCATATCCTGAACAGTCTGTGAATCTGGCAGATAGTTGGAGGCTGGTTGAGGACTGATATCATGTCACTCTTCCTAAACCACACTGGTTTTTTTTCCTGCTAAACTCAAGTCACAACAGGATGGACAGGCAGATGGGCTGTAATTCATCAGGAAGTTAAAACACTTTCTCCTATCCCAGCTTAACGTGTAGAGACAACTATAAGTAAGGCAATCATAGGTTGATTTCCTGGAGAGTCTATGCAAAGCTACAAGTTGTGTGCGTAATACCAGGAAATATTGTGCCTGAGAAGAAATTCAAACTGGCAAGAGGCAAATTCTGCATATGGCTGTTTAAGTACTCTTAATAATCATCCATTATGTAGTTACAGCATACCTGGTCTGTCTGCATGAAACAGTGGCATTAAGGAACGCTGTGCTGTGTATGATTAAAGTGTGGAGAACAGCCCTTAGTCAGTCACTA
Source organism: Myxocyprinus asiaticus (assembly GCF_019703515.2). Taxonomy (NCBI): domain Eukaryota; kingdom Metazoa; phylum Chordata; class Actinopteri; order Cypriniformes; family Catostomidae; genus Myxocyprinus; species Myxocyprinus asiaticus. Next base: position 9,159,027 of record NC_059345.1, on the reverse strand, counting down.
CTGTATATAATTACCATCTTTATTACAGAGGTAAATTATACCCTAAAAGAGCTGCATAATTACACTCCTTCAGATCAAGAAACATAGTGGGGCGTTTATGGCCAGTATGAAGTGAACTTGATAAATTCTGTTCACTTTGAAACTTCAAACACTTGCTAACAATAAGCTTGGCTTGGATCCATGTTGGCTTTCAAAGTGTGTGTGTTTGAAAGGGGAAGTTCTCATAATGAACATCCAAAGAGTCTGATCTTCTAAAATAATCATATCTGCTGAGTAGTGTGAAGATCTGTAATGCACTGGCAGACTGATCCTCAGAAAGGCTTTTAAAGGGGTACTGTGGACTCTAAAAGTGTGTCAGAGGGTATTTAAAGAGATATCATTTTTATTTTGATACACTTACTTTTCAGTGGCCCCCAAAAGTGTTTGGACACCTAAACCACACTTAAAAGTGTATTAATGTTATTGCATTAGATAACAAAATATCACACCAAGTGGCATCTGCAACAAATTATGCTTATTCTCATAACTAACTTCCCTTTTCTGAGTCATTTTGCAATTACTTTTAACCAAGTGGTCTCATTTTTACAGGTCATTTGTAATGGATGTATGAAGTCAGTTGCCCTCAAGTTTACACAAGTGTTTTAGCAGAGTAACCACATGTGTTGCTCATCAAATTGACTATGGAGATTTTCCTAAGTTTGACAACCACAAAATGTCCACATACTTTTTGAACAGTTTATCTATTTTATACTTATATTTAGTGCTGTCGGTCGATTAAAGTTTGAATCGCGATTAATCGCATAATTTAAAAAATATTGAAATTTGACTCTAAATATTCTTATTTTCCTGTCAAAATGCATTTATTTTCTTCTTAGGAAAGAAAACAAAACAATATGTAACAATATAATGCTTCATTAACATTTTACAAACAAAGACTTTCACAGTATAAAGATAGAAATGCACTGAAATAGCACTAGTTGAAAGAACTAGTCTCCACGTTGGTTGCATATTCATTGCAACAGGCATTAAATCTCTCTCATCTTCCACAATATTAATCAGCCGGCAGACTGTGGCTATCCATTTTGTTACAGCAATTGTGAAGCCGCATTCATGATTTGTTTCAAGGTGTCAGCCCCAACATTAAAAGCCGCATTGAACTCCAAATGAAAAGCGATTGCTGACAAAAAAGTCTCATTCTGCGTTTTGGTGATTTAAACGTGGTCATTTAAATATGTCTACTTAGGGTGAAAAATACTTGATTTCTGTCACAAGTTCCATCTAGGCTTGTTTTGTACAACAAATAGCATTAAGAGCTCCTTTCTCCATCATTTTATCACTGACACTGAATCACTGCTGTATGTGTGTTGTGGTGTACACATCAGTGTAACAGACATATCGCAAAGGTTCTGGCCTCCAAACAAGTGTTTTGCTGTTTTATGCTGTATTAATTGTAAATGTGTTAATTACGATTAAGAAAAACGAATATGTTGAATCCAGGGCGTGCTGAGTGACTCCAGTCAGGCTTCCTAAGCAACCAACTGGCCCAGTTGTTAGGGTGGGTAGAGTCACGTTGGGTTAACCTCCTTGTGGTCGCCATAATGTGGTTCTCGCTCTCGGTTGGGCGCGTGGTGAGTTGTGCGTGGATGCCGCAGAGAATAGCGTGAAGCCTCCACACATGCTAGGTCTCTACGGTAACGCGCTCAACAAGCCAAATGATAAGATGCGCGGATTGATGGTCACAGATGCGGAGGCAACTGAGATTCTTCCTCCACCACCTGGATTGAGGCGAGTCACTATGCCACCACGAGGACTTAGAGCGTATTGGGTATTGGGCATTCCAAATTGGGGAGAAAAGGGGAGAAAAAAAGAAGAAAAAATAAAAGAAAAATTAACACGTTCAACTTTTTAATTATTTGCATGCATTAACATGTTAATTTTGACAGCTCTACTTATGTTCTATTATAAAAATTTTAAAACCTAAAAAAAAATTTTGCTTGAAAAGTGGGCTATCTTTCTTTTAAAGAAATGGCAGTTGTTTTGATATTTTGTAATGACATTCACATATATTTAAATGTGTCTTTAAAAATTTGGGGCCACTGTAAGCTGAAGCAACAGGTAAATCTCTCTCTCTCTCTCTCTCTCTCTCTCTCTCTGTGTGTGTGTGTGTGTGTGTGTGTGTGTGTGTGTGTGTGTGTGACCCATGATAAAAAATATAATTTGCACAAAGAGCTACATACATGGATGATATGGCTGTGCTCTTTTGTAAACAGATAAATTACGAACAGGTCTACTCTCATACGGAGTACACAGTTTGATCGGGTTGCCCCTAAAACCACAGAGCACTGATCTAACAAACAGCATCTGTTACAAACATATATTACAACCATAGCCCCAAAATCAGGACAAACCTTTAAGCAACTGAGGTGGAATCTGTTCCACCATCTACATGTTTGGTTTATAAAGGTCTCAACAATGATTATGCAATTGCCTGCAACGAAGATGGTGCCACGGATGGCTACCTAGATATGGTGCTCTCCAGTTCTTATGCTGTTTTTGTTTGTTTATCCTGTGTTTAGTAATTTATTTCCAATCAGTTTTTTCAGAGACGAGCTGCTGAATATTCGGCAGCACACGCCAGACAATCTTTTACTGGTTTTTGATTATTCAGACGTTCTGTTGGACATTTTAGTCGGAGGAGCTGCAGTATTGTACAAGCACGATAAAAGATGCAAACGTGGGAAGCGAGCCAGCGCGCTGGTCAAGCTCCGACAGTGCAGCTTTCGAACAACACTGCCAAGCATCCATCTAGCGAATCTCCGCTCTCTTCCAAACAAAACAGACTAATTGCTTCTCCTCACATGCAAAAATAAGGACTTTGCAAATTCTGCAGCATTGCGCTTCACGGAAACCTGGCTGAGTGAAGATATTCTGCACACTACATCTGCCGGGCTTCCAGCTGTTCAGAGCAGATTGCACCACGGAGTTAACAGGGAAAATGAGAGGTGGTGGAACGTTTATTTACGTCAACGAATGTTGGTGTACAGATGTAACAACACTGAAGAAGATGTGCTATCCTAATTTAGAGGAGCTCTTCATAAACTGTAAGCCTTTCTACTTGCCGCGGGAGTTTTCCTCGTGTATTCCGCGAGTGTTTATATTCCTCCACAAGCATGTGTGAGCGCAGCGCTGCAACAGCTGGCTGATCAGATCACAGACACAGAGCAACAACACCCGGACTCACTTATTATTATTCTTGGAGATTTTAACCAGGCAAATCTCACATGTGAACTGCTCAAATACAGACAGCACATTACATGCCCCACCAGAGACAGAAATATACTGGATCATTGCAACACAACAATAAAGAATGCATATCGCTCAGTCCCAAGTGCAGCTTTAGGACTCTCTGATCACTGTCTGGTTCATCTTTTTCTGACCTACAGGCAGAAACTAAAATCAGCTAAGCCTGTAGTAAAGACTGTAAAAAGATGGACCAATGAAGCAGAGCTGGAACTACAAGCCTGTTTTGACTGCACTGATTCGAGTGTTTTTGAGGCTGCAACCACAGACCTGGACAAGCTCACAGATACTGTAACATCATATATCAGTTTCTGTGAGGACATGTGCATTCCTACTAGGACTTATTTAACATACAACGACTAACCATGGTTTACAGCAAAACTCAGGCAGCTCCGTCAGGCCAAAGAGGATGCTTACAGAAGTGGGGATAAAATATTGTACAATCAAGCCAAATACAGACTGAAAAAGGTGATTAGAATGGCTAAAAGAAGCTATTCTGAAAAGCTGAAAAAACAGTTTTCAGCTAACGACCCTGCATCAGTGTGGAGAGGCCTGAAAGACTTTACCAACTACAAGACACCATCCCCCAACCCTGTAGGGAATCAACAACTTGCTGACGACCTGAATGTTTTTTACTGTCATTTTGAAAAGCCCAGTCTCACACCTCACACCAGCTCTGACCTTCACAGCACACAAACATTTACACCTCCTGCCACCACCCTCCTCCCCTCTCCTGCTACTCAACATGCACTTAAGATGATGCAGTCAATATGGGACTGCATTAAATATTTCTACATCTAGACAGACCAGGGACTTATGCAAGGATACTATTTGTTGACTTCAGTTCTGCTTTTAACACCATCAATCCCGCTCTCCTATGGACTAAATTAACCCAGCACTCTTCTCCCGGCTCTATCAGTCAGTGGATTACCAGCTTTCTGATAGACAGGTAGCAGCTAGTGAGAATGGGGAAATTCACCTTTAGCACATGTACAATCAGCACTGGTGCCCCCCAGGAATGTGTGCTCTCCCCACTACTCTTCTCCCTGTACACAAATGACTGCACTGCCAAGGACCCCTCTGTCAAGCTCCTGAAGTTCGCAGATGACACTACAGTCACTGGCCTCATCCAAGATGACAATTAATCTGCATAAAGAAGGGAGGTTAAACAGCTGGCCATCTGGTGCAGTCAAAACAACCTGGAGCTGAACATGCTTAAAACAGTGGAGATGATAGTGGACTTTAGGATGAACACCCCAACATTAACCCCGCTCACCATCCTGAACAGCACTGTGGCAGCAGTGGAGTCATTTAGGTTCCTGGGCTCTACCATCTCACAGGACTTGAAGTGAGAGACCCACATAGACTCAATTTTAAAAAAGACCCAGCAGAGGTTGTACTTCCTTCGCCAGTTGAGGAAGTTCAACCTGCCACAGGTGCTGCTGATACAGTTCTACTCAGAAGTCATTGAGTCTGTCCTCTGCATTTCAATAATTGTCTGGTTTGGTTCAGCTACAAAGTCAGACATCAGAAGACTTCAAAGGATAGTTTGGAATGCTGAATGGATTATTGGTTCTCACCTTCCCACCCTCCAAGAACTGTACACATCCAGAGTGATGAAAAGGGCTGGTAAATCACTCTTGACCCCACTCACCCAGCACACTTCCTCTTCGAACTACTGCCCTCTGTCCAGCGCTATAGAGCACTGAGCACCAGAACAGCCAGGCACAGGGACAGTTTTTTCCCTCAGGCCATTCACTTCATGACCAGTTAAAACTGCCCCCAGATACTCTCCATAGTGGCAATACAATCATGTGCGTATTCAATCCATCCATTCCAACTTATATCTATATTTCATTTATATTCTTTCAAATATCCTACCTCTTCTTCAATACATTACATCACCTGCACATAACTTTATATATGTAAATATATAACAACATCATTAAGCTATTGTATATTTCTCTTTTTTTATCTGTCATAACTTATATATCTTAGTCACTATATGTATATATGTTTAAATGTATATGTTTGTATGTATATATACATTGCATTCTTTTGCACTGAAAGCTTCTGTCACCATGACAAATTCCTTGTGTGTGTAAGCATACATGGCAATAAAGCTCATTCTCATTCTCTCATTCTCATTTAAAAGTCATAATATTTCCCAGTATTAGTGTCTTGGCATTTTGCAAACTTACCTTAGTGCCCTCACAGGCTTTGCCTTTTTTATACTCTTTGTGGCTGGCTCTCTTGTCCAGCTTGCTCCAAAGTGCTTTGGCCTTCCAGCAGGTCACCATGCTCTTCAGACTGCTGTAGAAGGTGCTGTGCTCCAGAGGATCCAGCTCCAGGTAACTGCACATGATGTTGAAGGCCTGTAGGGTGCTCTTACAGTCAGAGGCCTGGACAAAGTTCTCAAACAGCTGTCCTGCCTTCTTATCATCTTCAGCTTCTCCCATCATCTTCCCTGTAGGAGTGTGAATGCTTGACTGGTGATATCTCTATTGCTCCTCTTCTCCCGTTCACCTGGCTGAACAGCTATGCTCTCACTCTGGTCTCCTCACTCATGCCAAATCTGAAAAGACAACAATAATTTCTTGATTTCTACATTTTCTGAAGAAAATGTGAGGTGTGTTTGCCTGTGCAAAACTCACTGCCAAAGGGTGTTGTGGGTGGTTGCTAAGGCGTTCTGAGTGGTTTTAGTGCATTGCTATATGGTTGCTGGGGTGTTCTAGGTGATTGCTAGGACATTTGCTGGGTGGCAGGTGGTTGCTTACTGGCCCAAGTTTAAAGAAGTCTCCAATGAGCTCAAATGAAGCAAATTTCAGAAACTCTACCGGCTTAAATGTTTGATTTTGTTAATACTATTTCTAAAGAAAGTACTAAAATTATCATAAAGGCCAAAATATGAAAGCCATGGATCAATATTTACAACATATTCAATATTTTTGTTTTTTTATGTGAATAAATAAAATTACGTTTCTAGTTTCAACATTATTTGAACTTTTGACCTTTATTTTGTTGAACAAGAATGTGATCTATACATTTGGTTTTTGACCATTACAAATGGGTAAAATTTGTACTCTTTTGTATCCAAAGCCATATTGAGAGGCCCATGTCTCTGGGATTTAATCATACAGAGTCTTTAAGAATGAAGATACAAGGGGCCTGGGTAGCTCAGTTCGCTAGTTCGAATCCCAGGGTGTGCTGAGTGACTCCAGCCAGGTCTCCTAAGCAACCAAATTGGCCTGGTTGCTAGGGAGGGTAGAGTCACATGGGGTAACCTCCTCATGGTTGCTATAATGTGGTTCGTTCTCGGTGGGGCGCGTGGTGAGTTGAGCGTGGATGCCGCGGTGGATGGCATGAAGCCTCCACACGCGCCATACCTCTGTGGTAACGCACTCAACAAGCCATGTGATAAGGTGTGCGGGTTGATGGTCTCAGACGCGGAGGCAACTGGGATTCATCCTCCACCACCCGGATTGAGGCGAATCACTATGTGACCACAAGGACTTAAAAGTGCACTAGGAATTGGGCATTCCAAATTGGGTGGAAAAAGAAGAAAAGAAAACTTCATTCAAAACCAGAATCTAAAAGCATATAAAGATATCTATAACATTTCTGGAGTTATAGGCACTCCAAAATTGGAAAAAAAACACAAAAAAGGGTCAAAAGACAATAGTCATATCATACAGTTCATGTGTTGTACTTGCTATAGTTTACTTCTATGTTGTTTCTTCATCAAATAGCAATGTCAAATGTAAATCAGTTCATTCACTGAAACAACAGCGCCACCTTGAGTAAGAATTAACATATATGTCCGTGTACACGCTTATGGGATACTGATAAATCATCACTGTTGCACAGAAAATCAGTGTGATATAGTATTTATTTGTATGAATATAGTACTCATTCCTATTGTAATGAACTAAGAAATAAATATTGTATCATGTGAGAGTAAACTTATATAGAGATGAAATAACCATAAAAACATAATTTATGGAAGTGCAAAAGAAAAAAAAAAAACACGACACTCTTACATACCTAGGGTCCCTAATGAGAGAGAGACTGAGGAATACTAAAGAGGTGTGGGCAAAACTCCAAAAAATGATTGAGGTCCCGGATCACTAAAGGCTCGAGGTAAGCTTTTAAGAGTTAACCTGTAGATTTTCTACAAAATCTTAGGTGAAAATTGTTAGTTTGACCCCCCAAATGATGGATTACTCAGTAAATAATGATCTAAGGCATTTACAGTTGAAGTCATAAGTTTACATTCACTTAGGTTGAAGTCATTAAAACTCATTTTTTTAACCACTCCACAGATTTCATATGAAAACTATAGTTTTAGCAGGTTGTTTAGGACATCTACTTTGTGCATGACATGAGTAATTTTTCCAACAATTGTTTACAGACAGACTGTTTCACTTTTAACTGACTATATCATAATTCCAGTGGGTCAGAAGTTTACATACACTAAGTTAACTGTGCCTTTAAGCAGCTTGGAAAATTCCAGAAAATGATGTCAAGTCTTTAGACAATTAGCCAATTAGCTTCTGATAGGAGGTGTACTGAATTAGAGGTGTACCTGTGAATGTATTTTAAGGCCTACCTTCAAACTCAGTGCCTCTTTGCTTGACATCATGGGAAAATAAAAAGAAATCAGCCAAGACCTCAGAAAAAAAATGGTGGACCTCCACAAGCCTGGTTCATCCTTGGAAGCAATTTCCAAACACCTGAAAGTACCATGTTCATCTATACAAACAATAGTATGCAAGTATAAACATTATGGAACCACGCAGCCATCATATCGCCCAGAGAGGAGACTCATTCTATCTCCTAGAGATGAATGTAGTTTGGTGCGAAAAGTGCAAATAAATCCCAGAACAACAGCAAAGGACCATGTGAAGTTCCTGGAGGAAACAGGTAGACAAGTATCTATATCCACAGTAAAACGAGTCCTATATTGACATAACCTGAAAGGCTGCTCAGCAAGGAAGAAGCCAATGCTCCAAAACCGCCATAAAAAAGCTAGACTACAGTTTGAAAGTGCACATGGGGACAAAGATCTTACTTTTTGGAGAAATGTCCTCTGGTCTGCTTTAACAAAAATGTAACTTTTTGGCCATAAAAGATCGTTATGTTTGGAGGAAAAAGGGTGAGGCTTGCAAGCTGAAGAACACCATCCCAACCATGAAGCATGGGGGTGGCAGCATCATGTTGTGAGGGTGCTTTGCTGAAGGAGGGACTGGTGCACTTTACAAAATAGATGGCATCATGAGGAAGGAAAATTATATGGATATATTGAAGCAACATCTCAAGACATCAGCCATGAAGTTAAAGCTCGGTCACAAATGGGTCTTCCAAATGGACAAGCATACCTCCAAAGTTGTGGCAAAATGGCTTAAGGACAGCAAATTCAAGATATTGGAGTGGACATCACAAAGCCCTGACCTCAATCTTATAGAAAATTTGTGGGCAGAACTGAAAAAGCGTGTGCGAGCAAGAAGGCCTACAAACCTGATTCAATAACACCAGTTCTGTCTGGAGGAATGGGCCAAAATTCCAGCAACTTATTGTGAGAAGCTTGTGGAAGGCTACTCAAAATGTTTGACCCAAGTTAAACAATTTAAAGGCAATGCTACCAAATACTAACAAAGTGTATGTAAACTTCTGACCCACTGGGAATGCGATGAAAGAAATAAAAGCTGAAATAAATCATTCTCTCTACTATTATTCTGAAATTTCACATTCTTAATATAAAGTAGCGATCCTAACTGACCTAAGACAGGAAATGTTTTCTACAATTAAATGTCAGGAATTGTGAAAAACTGAGTTTTAATTTATTTGGTTAAAGTGTATGTAAACTTCTGACTTCAACTGTAAAATTTTGGCTGTCAATCATTAAAGTATTTTTTTCACCAGAAAATTAAAAAAAAATACAAATAAAATTAAATATCAAAAACATAATTTTGATCCAGGGACCTCTGGTTAAGTTGACACCTAATGGCCCTAAAATATTATGGACCCTAGATAAGGCTCGGCTCCCTCCTTCAATGTAAATCAATGGGAGTTTTACAATTGTTTTTTTTTACCCACCATGCAAAAATCTTTTCATTAGTCTGAAGTCTCTCTTAAAATCTTGAGTCTTATCATCATCATTCAAACTGGCATCTCCGCAAACATGCAAGACAAGCTATTCACCAAATGTTAAAACTTAGGATTGGGGGTTTGTTCAAATACCTAAGTATGAAATATAGTAATACTGATGCTTGCCTAAGCAATCATCACTATAATTATGTGATGTCATGTGTTGAAGTCGTTTAAGGCTCTGATGTCTTTATGAAATGAGAAACAGAGCTTGACTGGCAGAAAAAGGGACGAGCCTGTTTCTGTTAGCTTACATCTTGACAGTGGTTTGACGTCAAATATATCAATTCAGCCCTCTTCAACATGTTTGCTCTTCACTGGAAATAGCACCTGATTCAACTAGACTGGCAGTCATGCACATTTTGAAGAGTGCACTGAAACAAAACAAAAACTGTTTGTCTTGTGGCTTTGCCCTGCTGAACTGTGAACAGGACAGAGGTGCATTTTTTTTAGGCGGTTGGGGACACGTTGCTACCCTGGCAACAAAACTCTGGTTGGTGTGTATTTTTAGTGAACTCCTCTATAAGATTTCAAAGCCCCTTCACTTCCTCAAGATAACAAACATAATTTAAAGAGAGACACCACAAAGCATAAGCACACTTTCAAGAATAAACCATAAAATGTTCTAATGCACATCATCCAGTCTTTCATAACATACACAATGTCTAAATATTCATAATATGTAAAGTGTTGAAAATAAAATCATGTCCTTTCTGTTTGGATATGAAGACAAGGGACTCTTTGAAAGCACATGAAAGCAGATGTGGAAAGTTTGGCTCAGTAATACTAGACTCACTTTACTCAAGAACACATTTTTCTTTGGGAAAGGACATACCCTTGATTTTGTGGTGAGATGGAGTTATTGTCCACTGGAATAAAGGGAAAGACAAGAGTATATTTGCAGACTCTTACTCTCTGTCTTTCTTATACCCGTCTTAAACTCTCAAAGGTATAGTATACCCAAAAATGAGAATTCTGTCATCATTTACTCACTCGTGATGTTCCAAACCCCTATTTTCTTAAATCTGTGGAACACAAAAGGAGATGTTAACAGAATGCTGACACTGCTCTTTTCCATACAACAAAGATAGACAGTAAACAGTGGTGGAATAGCTCCCTACCATAGAAGCACCTTAAGGGTCGTCCATTCTACTTGTGTGCTATTTTATATAAGTCAGTAGTTTTGTGTGAGGAAACGACAGAAATGTAAATTATTTAAATCGTTATTCACTTTTTTTAATGTGTAAGCATCTCATTGATGCTTACACGTATTCAAACCTGGCACATTGTGAGCTGTCATGACTTGGGGTGGGTAAAAATATTGATTTTTGAAGCATCGCGATCTTCATTTGAGCGATTCCGATATCAATTCTTAAATCCCAAGATCTATGCGCAACCCTCCACTATAATGGGAGGAAATATCTCGCATTTGCAACCAAATTTCGCAGTGCGACTAGAATGTATATATGTGGCAACTGGCTGGTAAATGTTTAGATTTCACTCATCAGTAATTGTGTAGTATAGTGGTGAAGTATTCAGCAGCGAGATCCTTTCGCTGCGTTTAGACTAAAAGTTGTTCCGTGTAATGTGTCCAAAGACAAGATCCATGCGACCCATTTGTCATTAAATAATGTTTCTTTTAATACCCTTTCTGTTCTCTACTGTCAGCTGTTCATCAAAAGCAACAAAAAAATAAAGATTTAATTCTAATCAGGCATAGCACAGACGAGATAAAGCCATTCGAGTCTCTCTTATTAACATGCGCTCATCTACAGACGCTCTTTACAGAAATGCCAGTTTAGTTAAAGAGATAGTACCAGTTTTAGCACGTTCAACAAATCAATGTAAATACTTGTAAATAATTAAACAATAAATATGTTCCCTCCCCCACTTTCCTTGTGTATACATATTAATACTACTGTTTGAAATCTGCAGTAAAATATCCACTTCACCAGTGATGGAGGCAACTCAAATTGCATTATGAGGCACGGTGGCAGAACTCAGAACACAGAACTCGGTGCCAGTTGTGTTTTTAGGACACTGTTTTGGTAGCGGTGGCCTGAGTGAGGGGATGTGTCAGTTCTTGTCATGTGGCTGTTAGGCGAACTCCCTCTGGAGACAGACGAGCTAATGCTCGCATACACTGCATTCCAGCAGCCAGACGCCTAACATAGTTCTGCATCAGGCCACACCTCTACTGTCACTCTTATTTACATAAAGAGTGAGAACAGGCTCTTCAGAGGCACCTCACTGGATACTGACTCAATCAAATAAGACAGCAAACACTCTACACTTTCTAGTTAGTGTTAAGCAACCACTTGATAAAATGGTCAGAACTGCCTTTAAAAGTTACCAAATTATGTGATCTGCATGTGAACCGAGAGACAAACATTTTTTAAGTTGTATCACCTCCTTCTGAAACTGGCAATTTTTTAATGAGGCTATGTTTGGAATGTAATACTACTTTACTGCTTACTGCATAGTACGTAGTGTACACTGTGAACAGCCTATTATTTTGAGAAGACAGCATAAAGAAGAGTACAAACTATGCATAGATAAACATTTACAGTAGTATGCCACATTGCTGTCACATGACTTCCTACGTTGCGTGTTTAATTCAGCAAGTGGTGCCAGTTATCATATAAAAAATAAAAATGGTTTTGTTGTATTTTTAATCGAATTAAATGTCAACTTTTGGCTGTCTGATTAACTTATGAGTCAAGAAAGAGAAATTTTAAAAATCTTTTGCAGCTAAATAATGTAAAAAAAAACATTTGGCCGATATTACTTCCATTTCATTTGTCACAAATGGAAGGTCAAGTTCATCAAATTGTATTGCTGTACCAGTATTTATATAGCACCATTTAATTTTTTTTTACAAAGTGCCTCACAGAAAACATATAAATGCACGCTCACATACACAGGATAAAATATAAAGTAAATATAAAATATAAAAGAAAAAGAAAAGAAAATGCATAGAATAGTAATAAAAACCATTTAAGTACAGAAGACAATTATGTTGAATAGCACTCTTGCAATTTCACTCTGTTCTATGCCACATATTTTGAGAAATGTAGTAGGTAATCTGGTTATTCCATATATGCATAAAATTTGCATAGTTTAAAACATCATAACCATGCAACTGCTTCTACACAACAGCAGAGATTGCATCCAAACTCAAAACAACTGTAATTTGTGGTCTTACATTATGTGTCTGCATGCAAGGCTAAATTAAAATGTGTCAATAACTATAACTAAGCGAGGCTGGCATGTCAGGCTTCACGGATGGAGTGAAAACAGCTATTAGATCCATGTGTAGATCATGCATTCCTCTTGGGCAGTGAAAAGTAGCACATACTGTCCTCCCCGTTTCCACTTCAAGCTAAAACTGCTTTGTGCTGACTTGCACACCATGACTTCACCATCTGAAAGAATGGAAAGGGCCAATGCGGGCAGACGCTACTAGCCCACAGAACAACAGTAAAATGTGCACACATAGACAATCCTGCAAACAGACACGAAAGGAAAAAATACTGGGAATTGCTGTGACAGGGTATTTATTAAAAAACTATTATTTTTGCCCTTGTACTGATGGGAATTCCAGTGATGTAAAATACAGACCTAAAATAGTACTGCCTGGTCAAGACTAAATTAGTCTCAGCCTCATGGACTGCCCACAGTGGGGCATTCCATTTATTTAGAAGCATTTTTATTTTTTTTGCAGACTAAAATTGCAAGAGCTTTCTCAAAAATGCAAGCTCCAATTTGATTGGCTGGCTGCTAAGGAACTTCTGGGAGTCCTAATTTTTTTTAGTTTGCCAGGAAACAAAGTGGTGTTTATAAGGTGTCAGGTTGATTCAATGAACGCTTTTAACAAAAAACGAATCATTGCTATAATTTGAAATATTGAAACAAATGAAAGGTTTACGGCATTGAATCTTTGAAAGATACACAGAGTTTGGTTTGAGGCAACAGAACTAGTGATGTCAATTTTCAGAAATGTTCATAATCGATTGTCATGAAAACTAACGATCAATAAATTGAGTAATCGTTAATGCAAAACTCCAAATTAGTGATGCAAATTTTGGGAAATTCTTTTAACCAAATAACCGCCAGCATTTACCGGTTATTAACCATTAACCGACAAGCCAGAAATCAAACAAGTGACCAAACAGGCATGACAAAGGCTAAAAATGTTTTGTCAACAAGTCTATACTAGCCGAAAGAAAACTTTTAATTGGCTGACTGTCTACATTTCTACTCCAAATAATATGTGAATTTAGCCTACTGTTTAATTATAATTCAACTTAATATACTTAAGAAAGGCGAGTCTTGGTATTTTCCTCTATATATATTTTCAGTTCACTGTATTTTAATACATTTAGGAAATGTTTAGTATAAACAGAGTGCAACAGTGCCCACCCACTGTCTTGTTTACGTAAGTATTTTTTCCATTTGTTCCATAGGAATTTCGGTAACACTTTCGGTAACACCAAGTTTTCATTTGTTAACATTAGTTAACAACATTAGTTAACTAACAATGAACAATATTTTTACAGCATTTATTAATTTTGGTTAATGCTAATTTCAATGTAGAGTAATACATTTTTTAAATCAAAAGTTGTATGTTAACATTAGTTAATGCACTATTAACTAACATGAACTAACAATGAGTAATTGTATTTTTATTAACTAACATTAATAAATGCTGTAAAAAATATATTTTTCATTGTTAGTTCAACGAATGGAATCTTATTGTTAAGTGTTACCGGGATTTCTTAAAATCCTTTACAAAAGAGTTTTAAACCCTGAACTAAACTAACCAGCCTTTTACAAAAACAGTAATTAAAGGGGCCTGGGTAGCTCAGCGAGTATTGACGCTGACTACCACCCCTGGAGTTTGTGAGTTTGAATCCCAGAGTGTGCTGAGTGACTCCAGCCAGTCTCCTAAGCAACCAAACTGGCCCGGTTGCTAGGGAGGGTAGAGTCACATGGGGTAACCTCCTTGTGGTCGCTATAATGTGATTCTCGCTCTCGATGGGGCATGTGGTGAGTTGTGTGTGGATGCCGCGAGTGTGGTGGTGTAGTGGACTAAAGCACTAAACTAGTAAGTGGAAGGTTGTTGGTTCAATCCCCATAGCCACCACCACTGTGTCTTTGAGTAAGGCACTTAACTCCAGGTTGCTCCAGGGGGGATTGTCCCTGTAATCAGGGCACTGTAAGTCACTTTGGATAAAAGCATCTGCCAAATGCATAAATGTAAATGTAGAAAAATGCACTTACACTTATATAGAGTCAATTACACACATAACATATAAACAATACAAAAGTTATTTTATCTACAAAACAGACAGAAAAAACGATATCACGTGCAAGAAATCACTATGGCCACTACATAAAAAACACTTGGCCTACAAAATCAAGCAAAAACAGTAATAAAACATGCATTTGTAAAAGATTGACACAATGCTGGTTATCTTATACGAGCCACTGATTTACCTCAGTTTTATTGCTTGACTTGCTGTGGACACACCTTTCTACCTTGTGGGAAAGGGTCCAATTTGATGAATTCAAAGTGAAGTCACCACCATAGTTCACACCACTTTATTAGCATGAAAGCCCAGTGTGTGTTTTTACAGGGGACATAGGCACGGTCCACCAACAACAGGCAAATGGCTGCTAGAAAAACAGATCTAGGGCATGAAGCGTGCAGTCTGATGTTGTTGCTGTGAGAGCTTCCAACTATCAGACCAAACAAGCTGATGTCAGTGAGGAAACCCAGTGAGAGCTGGGAGCTAAACGAAACAGCGTTAATTACCAACCTATGCAAAGAAAACCAGGAAGGAACCCCCATCAGATAAGCAGACATTACTCCTGATAGCTGGATGGCAATCTCGGAAAACAATGTTTCTCAGCATCCCTCGTGGGCTTAACCTTTCCCAGCACTGCAAACACGTTCCCAGTGTCTGATACTAGCGGTAGTTCTGTACGAACTTGCTATATGAGCTACTGCCAAAACAAAAGGAAGCTGTCCTGGACAGAAGTACAAACAATGTGTTATCTAAATGGCCTCAGTGAACACTGTTTGTCTCGTGAAGAGAAAATCATTCATTCACACAGAAGTGAGAGTTGGGAGATGGAGCAGCTGTGGGCTATCTTGGAGGTTGTCTGACTCTTTTCAAAAGGATATTTATCTTAAGACACTCATGCAAGTTTGGCAAAAAGCACTCTGGAGAATAACCATTTGCAAAGATTGTTATACAAATAGATTTAATTAGTCTCATTCTTTTACAATGTGGCCTGTAGATTTTGTAACTGAATTTACAGTATAGTAACTAACAAAAAAGTACAAAGCACCACCATGGTATTACCACACTCTGAAAAATGCTGAGATATTTTTTCAACCTAAATGCTGATCGTCTTCAGGAGTTAGCGGTTCTCAGTGCGGACAAATTGTAGGATTTATTTGGTGAAATTGTGAAGTGTTTTTATCTATAATATCATTACTGTACACCAGAAAATGCAAAGATACCGTACCATAATCAGAATTGGACTGCTCATATGACACCAACTGTTATTAGGTGTCATTCTAGCTTTGTGAGCTAGATAAATTTTTTTGAATAGATTTATTTATTTTTTCTGATTTTTAGTGAATGTCTCCTTTCGGCGATATTTGCCATTTAAATCAAAAATATATTACCTACATGATTCATTTAGTTCATACCCTGTATCAGCCTGTCTACACCGGACACGAGCAGTGCATCGCTGAAACGAAGGCCATTTCACAACACTCACGTCACAGACTTAAGGGCTTCAAAACTTCCCTCTAAACAAGCGTCATGCAGAGCTTTGTCCAACACATGAAAAGTGTTGTGTGCACGGTAATCACTGAAAACGTATTTGAGTTTAAAGTAGAAAAAATTCAGGAAAAAAATAAGGTAACTATTAATGAATAAATAAATAATGAGCCATCGAATATCAAATCAAAGTCTGAGTTTTTCTTCGTACTTTAAAACCATCACCAGTGAAGCAAAAACTTTTGTGAAAAATCACAAACTGGTGCAAATTTCCTGTTATTGCACAGAAACATTCTGATGACTGTTAGATTGCTAACATTATGGGTTGATATCTTTCTTTAACCTTTTTGCTTTTCTTTCTTGTTGTCTTTTTGTAGGCTGGAACAAATATGTGGAGTACCTCCAGCTGGCTGAGATGTCAAGGCCTTATTCCCCTACATCCTACACTCCACAAAACAGGCCTGCACATGGATAATTTTGAATATTTTTTTTAATTAATTAATTTTATGGATTTTTTTAAATTCCTTACATAAATAGTTTTCTAGTAATTGAATCTAGAATTATAAGTAACATTTAAAGGGATAAAAATACTTTCATGTTTGTGTTAACTATCCTTTTAATTATACAATGGGTGTTTAATGTTTTTAATGCCTAGTGTATTTAACATTAATTAG
Organism: Myxocyprinus asiaticus; assembly: GCF_019703515.2. NCBI lineage: Eukaryota > Metazoa > Chordata > Actinopteri > Cypriniformes > Catostomidae > Myxocyprinus > Myxocyprinus asiaticus. The sequence continues at coordinate 9,142,109 of NC_059345.1, read as the reverse complement.
AAATGTTACTTTATTTTTCTACATGCTGTTTATTAAAACATTTTAAAACAAATTTAAATGTACTTATTGCATGTATTTATATTAATCCAAAATAAAGGAGTGACCATGTTTACACATTTGTTTATTGTGTGGCTTATTTTACAATATTTTTTAAGGATAATACAATCTGAAAATATTAACCCACTTATGAGATCAAATTAACCCAGCATTCCTGTAAAAATTAACCAGCATTTGGGTTGAATAAATAACCCATATGCTAGGTTAAAATGAACAACCCAACTTGCTGGGTTAATTTAGCCCAACGTGTGTTCTGTTCCACATTTAACCCAGCATTTTTAAGGGTGCATGTTTTTTGGAAATGGTACTATGGCATGTCTACAAAAAAACAAAAAAAAAACATGGTTATAAAAAAACAATGTAACACAGTTGTAATTTTAAAATAATATGTAAATACCATAGCACATCAATTTGGTAAGCATTCAATACCATTCATGGGGTATTGTTTAATCTTTTGAAACCTATAGAGAACATGCCTGGGACATATTTCATCCAAAATCAAATCGGAAACAAGAAAATATATATAAGAAAATGTAGACTATTTTAAAATTTTATTTTTGGCATTGTGACATCAATTTATTGAAAATGATTCATATTTCATCATAAATTATTATTACCATAACACCATAAAATCTCATTCTTACGGAGCCCCATAGAGAACGGGGTGTTAACTTTTTTCTGAAATAGTTTTGTGTTCCCTCGCAATAGTTTTGCATTCCTTCGCAATAAGTTTTGTGTTCCCTCGCAATAAGTTTTGTGTTCCTTCGCAATAAGTTTTGTGTTCCCTCGCAATAATTTTTGCATTCCTTCGCAATAAGTTTTGTGTTCCTTCGCAACAAATTTTGTGTTCCTTCGCAGTAGTTTTGCATTCCTTCGGAATAAGTTTTGTGTTCCCTCGTAATAGTTTTGTGTTACCTCGCAATAAGTTTTGTGTTCCACCACATTAGTTTTGCGTTCCCTCGCAATAAGTTTTGTGTTCCCTCGCAATAGTTTTGTGTTACCTAGCAATAAGTTTTGTGTTCCCTTGCAATACGTTTTGCGTTCCCTCGCAATAGTTTTGTTCCTTTGCAATAAGTTTTGCGTTCCCTCGCAATAGTTTTGTGTTCCCTCACAATAAGTTTTGCATTCCTTCGCAATACTTTTATCTGCCATCGCATAGTTTTGCGTTCCCTTTGCATTCCCTCACAATAAGTTTTGTGTTCCCTCGCAATAAGTTTTGTCTGCCATCACATAGTTTTGCATTCCATCGCAGTAGTTCTGCGTTCCCTCGCAATACGTTTTACGTTCCCTTGCAATAAGTTTTGTCTGCCATCACATAGTTTTGCATTCCATCGCAGTAGTTCTGCGTTCCCTCGCAATACGTTTTACGTTCCCTTGCAATAAGTTTTGTCTGCCATTGCATAGTTTTGCATTCCCTCGCAATAGTTCTGCGTTCCCTCGCAATAGTTTTGCGTTCCCTCGCAATAAGTTGTCTTCCCTCGCAATACGTTTTGTGTTCCCTCGCAATAAGTTTTGTCTGCCATCGCATTAGTTTTGCGTTCCCTCGCAGTAAGTTTTGTCTGCCATCACATTAGTTTTGCGTTCCCTCGCAGTAAGTTTTGTTTGCCATCACATTAGTTTTGTTTGCCCTCACATCAGTTTTGCGTTCCCTCGCAATTAATTTACCATGGTTTTACTATAGTAACCATTTTTTAACCTTGATATTTGTATTAAAACCATAGTAATAATACAGAAAAATGTAAACTATGGTAATAAAAAACACAATTTTGTGGTTATTATGATTTTACTACAAATATTTGTTATTTATTCCGCCAAAAAAGTTACTATAGTATTACTATAGTAAAACTATAGTTTCTGCAAACAAAAACAAAACATGGATAGCCTAAAACAGTCAACAGTTTTACTACGAATATCAAAGTTAAAATATGGTTAATATAGTAAAACCATGGTACATTTTTTGTGAGGGCACACAAAACTATTTCGAGAGAAGACAAAATATTGCGAGGGCACGCAAAACACAAAAACAATTCCCGCCCTGTCCTCTAAAGGGCTCCATTCCTGTAATGTGAAAAAACAAAACAATATGTGTTATTGAAATTGTAAAATATTTATTAGATCATGGTTAGGGATGAATCGTAAGGAAATTAAAGATTGTGGTTACGATTCCGATTCCTCTTAACGATTCCAGTTCCTTAACAGATCCATTAACAATTCATTTAGTCCTTTTGAGATATTTGGAAATACTAAATGCAAATAATATTTTATTTACTTCCCTTGGATTTACAGCAGCCTGTTACAAAATGACGAGGTCATTTTATATTTAAAAAAAGATGTAGATATTTTATGATATTTTATTAAAAAAAAACATTTTTATATAATAAAAATTACAACATTAATTACAAAAATTACAATTACAACAAAACATAATGTGTATCTTTAACTATACATTGTCTTTTCAACAAACAGTCTTAGAGTAATTATTCTAGGTCTCACAAGTCTTAAGTACACAAAACACAGTAACAAATCTTGGATCATTTAGAGTAGGACATGTCTGAATGAATGACTTTTGACTGTTAGGGTTGCTGTGCCACTGAATGGTAGCGCAGGAAACATTGTTCTTAAAAACATAGTATTTTAGTAAAGTGTTCCATCCGCACTGGCAGAAGAATGCATGTTCGAGAGCCGTGTACGGAACCGAAATTCATGAACATCATTCAGTTCCTGTATTTAAAAAAAAGGAACCGGTTCTCGGTTTCCTACCCTAAACATGGTAGTATTTGTTGTATTGCCTTTAATTTAAGCTATTTTAAAGCTGATGTATGTTATTTCTATGCCAGTAGTGCTACCAAAAGGAATTGCAAAAATAAACTTTTTTTCAAAACAGCTTTCTGAATACCACCCCCCAATTTTCACCACAGAAACACAGTATTTATAGTTTTCGAGAAAATTAACCATATGAATGGCTTACCAATAGCTGTCTCTTCATATTAAGCTGGGACAGAGGAAAGTATTTTAACAGAGAAAGTTACATCAGCTTTATATGTGAAAATGTTTGTATTACGAGAGAGAGAGAGAGAGAGAGAGAGAGAGAGAGCGACAGAGATAGAGAGAGAGAGAGAGAGTAAAATCTGAAGTGAATCGCATCCAAAAAACTTCCAAGTGTATTAGAGAGATAATGAGAATGAGCATTTCAGGGAAATATGCTTCACAACACAAAAAATCTTAATGGTCCTCAAAATAGGCTTCATTTTTTATACACCAAATATAATTTTTTAGTATTTTTTTTAAGGATGACATGTTTTTGCGGCATTCCCCCATATATCAATGTTCTGTGGAATTACCATCTGATACCATCACTGTACCATGATATTGCTGCAGTTAAGATATATAACTTATGATATAACCATCGCAAGGTTTACCTCACATTTTCAGATTTACATCACAATGAACTTTGAGGTCATTTTGGAGGATATCATTAATGACAGCCCCATCAAACACTGAAGTAGTACTCATGACATGAGAAGTGCTATGCACATCAGTGTCCCAGCAATGGGCTCTGAGGGTCAACTTGCATAACAGCAAGGCAGAAATAGTGCTGCAGAAGGATTAATATCAGAGCGAACAGCCTCAAAATAGACTGGTTTCGTGTTCCAGGAGAAAATATAAACACATGGCCATGTGGATGACCTGTTACCTGTAATACACAGGCCCCATTGAGGGACAGAATACCTATGATACCAATAATTTAGAAACCTTTAAAGTTAACATGAAATGGAGTTCGCAAATGGAGTTGAATCATGTTGACTTTAAGAGTGCACCAACAAAAAAAGTTTGCAACTAGAGAGACAAAATGAGTGACAGATCCATTGCAGACATATGCATTTCCCTATTAATAAGACTTCATTACATTTCTTAATTATATCCTTGCACATATTCACCCTCCTGGCAGCCCTTTACAAAACTGATGAACAAGAAACATGAACTCATGGAAAGGTGCCTTTACATGGGAAATGAAAATTTCAGAGGTCTAATTTGAAACACATACAGTCTGACGTTAGTGCTACATTAAATGTTTTTGAAGTCATTGCCATGGAGACCCTAAATATTGTGTTGAGTGCAATGTATTAAATGAACTTTATTGTGTTAGTTAGTTGATGATGAGCTCATGGAGAAACAGTGCGTCTGGCTGCATAGTTAGCACAATCTGGCTAAAGCTCCATTTTAAACTCCTCGAGCACCAAGACTGAATATAAAACAAGCTTTGGTGAAAACCACTAATTACAAACTGAGATGCAGCTACCAGAAGTTGCACTTTCAATCAAACCTTAAGACAAAAAACAAATAACTGTTTTGGCATGTTCAGTTCAGTTTTATGAAATAAATGAAACCAGTTTAACGTCAAGAACAATGACTTAATTAGTTTACAATATGTTGACTTTTAAAACCATTTTTCTTATTTTCTGAAGAAAATATGAGTGGTTACTTCCTGGCAATTCCCAATTCTCTATAATATTCTGGTCCCTAGATATGGCTCGGGTAGCTCCTCCAATGAAATTCTATGAGATTTTTTCACCCAATTTATAGTCTACTAGGCAAAAATCATAAGTCTGATTACTAACACAACAAGCCACACGATTTCAGGTATAATTTATGTACGTAGCACAAATGGTGTGGCACAAGCTATACACCAAAGTTTAATAAATATGGTTAAGGGCAGTGCTGCGTAGTAATGGATTACATGTAATCTGAACTACATAATCAGATTACAAAAATCAAGTACTTGTAATTGGATTAAATTACATTTTAAAATACTTATAATCAGACTACAGTTACTTTTTATAGATTACATGAATACATTAACACAGCAATGGCAGTAAATTGCTAATAAATTATTGATCATTTTCATATCAATATCATCATATTCTTAACCCGAAGCACAATAGTCTCACAGATGAACATTGAGCATGTGCTCCTTTTACGTTATAACAGTAAGATATTCACCTCAACTAAGGAATAGGTGATGGAATTTTACTAAGTAGTAAGGGTTAAAAGTAAGTGTATCAGAGTTTAAAACTGTTAGCTTTGACCTAGCAATGTCATTGCTGTTGGTTCATTGCTGTTTGTTCATGTAATGTTTCTATTGTTTTATGCACTTAAAATGATCTTGATGTCTCAGTGTCTCAGTGAATTATAAACTCTGGCCATGCACTGTCATTGCTGTTAGATTTATTGTTTATTTCATTCATGTAATGTTAAATGCACTTTTTAAAAATGTCATAAGGAGCTCTTTTTGTGAGGCTATTTTTGTTAGTAATAAAGAATGCAATATATTTTCTTCCTCTTTGTACTTTTATGTTAAAATGATTATCCTACTCAGATGCATTTGACAAAAAATAAGATAGAATTAGGTTGAAAGTAATCCAAAAGTCAACGGTTTTGATTACCCCAAAAATATAATCTGAGATTACGTTACTGATTGCATTTTTTGTCATGTAATTTGTAATCAGTACCTGATTACAAATCTCAAGTAATCCGCCCAGCCCTGGTTAAGGGTTTGTTGAATTACTTAAGGATGGGAACCATAAGGAATGTGTGCGTGTGTGTGTGTGTGTGTGTGTGTGTGTGTGTGTGGACAGGTTTAAGTGGTTTATGAAGACATTTATAGTGTCCTCATAATTCAAATCACTTAAAAAACATACTAAACGATGTTTTATTGAAAATGTAAAAATGCAGAGAGTTTTTTGTGAGGGTTAGGTTTAGGGGTAGGGTTAGGGGATATAATCTATAGTTCGTACAGTATACAAATCATTATGTCTATAGAGAGTCCTCATAAGGATAGCCGCACCAACATGTGTGTGTGTGTGTGTGTGTGTGTGTGTGTGTGTGTGTGTGTGTGTGACGCACCAGTGTGACGGTACACTGTAAAATGCCTGTCTTGGTGCGAATTAATTAAAACACAATCAGTCATGTCTAAAGTAAACACACAAGCCTAACAGACCTGCCCGTCTATGCCGTCAATATTAGTCAAACAACAATAACAAGAAATCGAGACTATTTATTGCTTTTGGCTGGATAACTTTATTAGCTTTACAAATATTAATGTATTATAATCATGCAGTGAAAAACTGTTATCTATTAAGTTTTATGGTAAATTATATATATATATTTTTTTCAATTTCTGAACGTATACTTGAATACATATTGATACTGCTGTTAGAAAATGTAAGCACTGTTTTCTTAATTTGTCTCTTTGTTCTTATTTTATTACTGTTGTTTCCTTGTCCTGAATAATTACTTCAGAACTTAAAACGATGTTTACCTAATTAACGAATTAGTTAGTATTAGTTTTAGTATCGAGAATTGTCAAATTTCACTGGTGCACAGGTACCGACTACTAAAATTTTGGTATTGTGACAACACTGCCTACAATACATGGTAGATCTTGTTATAATGGCATTATGAAAAATGCGATAGAAGTGAGCACTCCTGCTCTAAATGATTCAGATTCCTTACCGGTTCCATTAATAATTCTTACTTCTGAGGAAGAAATATTTGGAAATATGAAATACTGCCTTTAGTCTGTTGCAAAATAATGAGATCATTTCAGATTTCTACAGAGCAAATATAACAAATAAGAAATACATTTTATAAAATTCATGCAAAAATTGATTACACAGACTTTAATTACTTTCCAAAGACTTTCCAGAGACATTAAAGAAATATTCCAGGTTCAATACAAGTTAAGCTCAATCGATAGCGTTTGTGGAATAATGTTGATTACCACAAAAAATCATTTCGACTCATCCCTCCTTTTCTTTTTTTAATCCCCTTTTTCTCCCAATTTGGAATGCCCAATTCCCACTACTTAGTAGGTCCTCATGGTGGCACGGTTACTCACCTCAGTCCGGGTGGTGGAGGACAAGTCCCAGTTGCCTGCGCTTCTGAGACTGTCAGTCCGCGCATCTTATCACGTGGCCCATCGTGCATGACACCGCAGAGACTCACAGCATGTGGAGGCTCATGCTACTCTCCGCGATCCACGCACATCTTACCACACGCCCCATTGAGAGCGAGAACCACTAATCGTGACCATGAGGAGGTTGCCCCATGTGACTCTACCCTCCCTAGCAACTGGGCCAATTTGGTTGCTTAGGAGACCTGGCTGGAGTCACTCAGCACACCCTGGATTCGAACTCACGACTCCAGGGGTGGTAGTCAGCGTCAATACTCGCTGAGCTACCCAGGTCCCCCATTCACTTCCATTTTAAATGCTTCACTGTAACCCAGATTTTTGCTTTTTTTAAAGAAAAGGAGGGGCAAGTCAAAATGATCTAGATTAAATAGAGAGACAGCGCTGCCACTGATTAGCGCAGCAGTAAACACTGTCAGAGTATTTTATTATTGTGTTCAGTTCAGATTGGCTGAAAAAAGGATGGTGATAATACTGCACTGATATTTTGAAAACACAAAATAACGTTCACTAACTGCCACAGTTTTGTGAACAGACCAAATAAGGAGACGTCTTTGGCCAGCATTTAAACAGATCCCAGAATGAACCAATTCCCACAAGCAGGAATGAACAATGAGTAATACATCAAATGTATCTATAAAAATAACAGACACGAAACATCCAGATTTACATTCTACCCTCACCTGATCGGTTTTATGTCTTGCTAGAACACATTCTTTCTTCAATTTTACCATTTCTGTACTTACTGTACAGAACATGGCAATGCTCCTCGGTAGAAATTCCTTATTTAACAGTAAAACATGGACTAACTTCCTACAAATGAGGCTGTTGGACTACAGACTGTGCAGAACACACGAATCACAGACTGTGCTTGGCAGTGTCTGATCTAAACTAACTGACTGTTATTGAGGTAAATTCCAGACAACCAGACAGAAAAGCTGGTTGAAATAAAAACATAAAGAGTGATGAATGTATAGCAAACTTTCAGTGTGTTGAGTGCTATATGGACTGTAAATGAGGAATGTATCCAACACCCACTATTGAGATTATTTTGGCTTGTGTGGAGTTATTTCAATAGGTTTGCATTTTGCAATAAATGACAAGAAGTTTGAATTATCCACTTGTGAGACAGGCATAGGGAGAGAGACAGAAAGATGTTTTTCGGTTTTAAGACAGGAAATTATTGCTCATAGGCAGAGGAAGCTGATATTGTTTTTGTTACGGCCTAGTGAATCACTAATTTCTCAGGGTAAGTTAAAGAACACATTTCTTCACCAGTGTTAAACTATGGTAAGAAACTATGGTATGGTACTTGCCTGTATAGTTATAATGCATAAAAAAAATTTCTTAATGCAATAGAAAATGTATTCATTATATTTTCATGCATAATTAATTATTTTACTGTCAAACATAACTATAACCACAGTTTTTATATCCAGTATCATACTGCTTACCTATCTATGGTTGAAACTTTACAGAGAATAGCACATTATGACACATGATAACACATAATTTGTGATGTTGATCATGCAATAACTGCCCCCTGGATTTGATTTTCAGGGACATTTTTTACATTTATGAGGGCATTTTTTTCCTAAAATTAAATACTCACTCTTTTATTCAAACATCAGTGGCCCATATTTTGAATTTCAAGGACACTGTCGTCACTTTTGGTGGCATTTTTCCCCAAGCCCCCGTTAATTTCTGGCCCTGCTGATAACTATAGCGTAACAAAAGGCATTATGAATGCATTATAATGTATTATGTGAGGAATAATGAACTTTATCCAGCTTATTGCACCGCTACTTACCTAATACATAAATAAATGGACATGAAATAAAGATTTGATTTAAAATTATTTTATTATGTGATAAGAAAGAGACTGCACAGTGAAATGAGATGGGTGAAACTAGCACAGCAACACAGCTTAGCGGTCATTACACAAAAATATTGGTCCCACTTTACATTAGGTGTCTTTAACTAATATGTACTAACATTAGAATACATACACTGTAAACCCCTGTCAAGTTTTGGGCTCAACTCAAATATCTATGCTCTTTGAACTTATTTATCTTAAGAATCCATAGACTTAAGATTTTAAGTGTTAATAACTCAAACAATTGAGTACAAAATTGAGGCTAAGGGGAGTACCAATAATCCTTTGAGCTTTAAAGGGAACTTGTGGAGGCGTTTAAATTGTAGTTATTAAATATTCATAGAGGTTTTATCTCTTTTGCAGTATTAGTTGTGGGGGGTTTTCTGCAAATTGTTTTGTGTGATGTTACCATTCAAGTGATCTGTGTCCCCTTTGGCCAAGTTGAACCCTGTTAACTCTATCTCAGTTCTCTGTGGAGAATTACGTTTATTTTATGATTCACCTAGAATAAGTTATAATCTTCTTTCTTTGAGCTGTGTTATTATATGATCTAAATTTGAGTCAATTAAATTAAAATTATTAAGTAGAAACAACAATATTTAAATAGAAATGTAGAGTGGCCCACCGGTCAGAGGCAAAAATGAAGTGCCAGACGGTGATGAAGTAGATCCCAAAATGGTGTTTATTAAGGGGCCAAAATTATTTACAGTGAAAATATAAAGTAGAAACAAAAAACTGTACAAAAACAAAATGAAAACGTAACAATGTGCAAAAATGGCTAAACCAGCAAATGGCCCAAATTCACAACACTGCTAACATACAAGTTCACTCCTTGAGTCAAGTTGATTGAACTCACACGAGCTCTAAAGGGTCTAGCAACTCCCCCAGAATGAACCAATTCCCACAAGGAAGAATGAAAACAAACCAAATCAAATATACACAATAAATACACAGAATGACAAAACAACCAGTATGCACACAGACAATACAAGATTTGTTAACAGAAAGAGTACTTAACAGCAAAACTAAAGACAAAAATCCGCTGTTACTAACTTCCCCCCTCTGACAACATTAACAAATGGTATGGTCCGTTGGGCCACTCTACAAGAAAATCTGAGTTTAGTCTATTTGCATCTAGTTACCTTAACTTATAAAGTAAAATTCATTCTATACACCAGTCAGCCACAACATTAAACCACCTGCCTAATATTGTGTAGGTCCCCCTCATGTCGCCAAAACAGCGCCAACCCGCATCTCAGAATATTATTCTGAGATTATATTCTTCTCACCACAATTGTACAGAGTGGTTATCTGAGTTACCGTAGACTTTGTCAGTTCGAACTAGTCTGGCCATTCTCTGTTGACCTCTCTCATCAACAAGGAGTTTCTGTCCACAGAACTGTCGCTCACTGGGTTTTTTGTTTTTGGCACCATTCATAGTAAACTCTAGAGACTGTTGTGTGTGAAAATCCCAGGAGATCAGCAGTTACAGAATTACTTCTGGCACCAACAATCATCCATGCGATTGAAAAACATCCAGTGAGCAGCAGTTCTGTGGATGGAAATGCCTTGTTGATGAGAGAGGTCAACAGAGAATGACCAGACTGGTTTGAACTGACAAAGTCTACGGTAACTCAGATAACCACTCTGTACAATTGTGGTGAGAAGAATATAATCTCAGAATGCTACTCTGAGATGCGGGTTGGTGCTGTTTTGGCGGCATAAGGGGGACCTACACAATATTAGGCAGGTGGTTTTAATGTTGTGGCTGATCGGTGTATGAACACCAAGTTAAGTTAATTTAATTACACGAGTTTTGGAGACGCCATTCCTCAATTAAATTAAGGGAATGAGTTTACTGAATAAATTGAGTAAAGTTAACTTATTAGGGTTTTCAGTGTACAATACAGTGTATTTATTATAATTACACGTTGTTCTGCAAAATTCTCACAAGATTTACCTTTGCTGCTGATGATGAGCTACTGTACATGTGGGTTTAGGAGTAAGGGTTGGGGTAGGGTTAGGTGTAAGGTTAACAGTGTATCTCCAGATGTGACTTAACGCAGGTACTTTAAATGGAAGTACAATGCAACAACACGTACACTGAAAAAAGGGAAAACACAGGATGTCCGACTTACTAAATCATATTATTTTTGATCTACACAACAAAATTGTGTTTCTCTTCTAAACCTGTTTTCTTCGCTTTTAATTCATGTAATTCTCTCAAATGTGCACTTTACTAGATTACATTATATTGGGTGAATGTGAACCAATCAAGTATGGGAAAGGGGATTTGAGCAGGGGATTTGTAGTTCCCATCATGCTTTGCATGGGACTTGATGTGAGAGAAAAAAATTTGAATTTAAGTGTTATTTTATGTATTTTTTAGCAAGATGAGAAAGGGGGGTGACTTAATAGTGTTTAATGTTGTTAATTTGGGATTTAGAATTGATTCTGTTACGCTGGGTTACAGGTGTCGTAAAGAGTGGAGCTTTTGCATAGGTTGAAGACGGTACAAACAACATGCTGCATGTTGCTTTACTCAAAGAGCAATTACTACTTAGCACTTAGCATGCTAATGATTTATGTTGCTAGTTACAATTTAGCTAACTAGTATAACCCTACAACATAAATCAGTAATGTGACTAAAAAACAATAT
>NC_059345.1:8358047-8450547 GCF_019703515.2 Myxocyprinus asiaticus | reverse complement strand
CTGTAAGTCCATACAATGCAAGTGAATGGTGACCAAAATTTTGAAGCTCCAAAAGCATAAAAGTAATCCATACGACTCCAGTGGTTTAATCCATGTCTTCTAAAGCGATCTAATCGATTTTGGGTGAGAACAGTCCAAAATGTAACTCCTTTTTCACTGTACATCTTGCCAATGCCGTCATTCGGAATGATCATAATTTCAAGCCTGATTGCACTTCCTAGTGCTTGATGCATGCACAGAGGGCTAGATGGCACTAGGAAGTGTAATCAAGCTTGAAATCATGATCACCAAGGAGTCTGCAGATGTCAAGGTTTACAGTGAAAAAGTTACCGTTTGCTCTGTTCTCACCAAAAATCGATTCTGAAGACATGGATTAAACCTCTCTGGAGTCGTATGGATTACTTTCATGCTGCCTTAATGTGAATTTTGGTGCTTCAAAATTTTGATCACCTTTCACTTGCATTTTATGGGCCTACAGAGCCTTAGATATACTTCTACAATCTTCGTTTGTGTTCTGCAGAAGAAAGAAAGTAATATATATATATATATATATATATATATATATATATATAAGATGGCATTAGAGTGAGTAAATGGTGAGAATTTTCATATTTGGGTGAATTGTTTCTTTAAGCACATGTCTCTGTACCGCCTCCGACAGGCTGACATGGGCATGACCTACTCAGAGCTGTCTGTGATTGGCAGACTCAGGAAGATCTCCAAGTGTGGCCCGTACAGCATGTTTTGCAAGCTCATACACTCATGGAAAGAGGCCTTCTCACCTTCACAGGTCAAACATGCCCTCTCACTCTGCTGCATTACAGAACATGCTTGTAATAATTGCAGTAAGAATTCTTGACAAGCAGTAAATACCATTAAACTTTGCTGTCTGCACTGTGCAGTGTTGAATACATCTTTCTCTGGCTATGGTAGGTGGCTACTAAAGTCAAACACTTCTTTAGGATGTACTCAGTCAACAGACATAAGATGACAACTGTTACACCCTCATATCATGCTGAAAGCTACAGCCCAGATGACAACCGCTTTGACCTTCGTCCTTTCCTCTACAACACACGTTGGGCTTGGCAGTTCCGCTGCATCGACAATGAGGTCAGCGTTTCTGCAGGATAAATAGTATATTACAACAAAAGTTATCATTGCAACTTTACACAGATATATGTCTGCATTATTTTGATTATAGTTTTTCATTGCATAGAATATTAAGTATTTTTATATAATGCATTCTATTTTATGTTGTATAGGTGGCTACAATGGAGGGACATGCTGGTTAATGTAGACCTGTTATCTCCATTGATCATTGGTCTAAAGATTTCCCTCATCCACTGATGCAATATTAGTAGTACTTAGTAGTACTCTACACTCTTTCTGTCTTGACAGCATGCAGTACTTACTTTAACGTTCTCCAAAAATCTGTAGAAAGCTGCAATGTTATTGTTTATCTTTTAAATTCGTTTTTAATTTGTAAACCCTAAATACCCCTGCCCTGCAACTTTATATGTCACCATTTGCATTGCAAATAATCAGGTGTATAATTATTGATATACTGTATGGATGATGGATGTTTAAAAATTAAATGAACAATATCAAAATGCTGTATAGATTTACTGGCGGAGAAAAGAGATCTTTATTGTGAATATCTACAGTATCTTTCATTCAGAAATTTGCAAAGGAAGCCACATAGTACGTGGATCAGCAGTCTGAGGCATAAGTGTAAAGCACTGTTAACTATCGGGTTGAAAAAAGCCACACTAAATGACAGAAAATGTTCCCCCAAAACAGACACTGTCATTTACTCACCCCCATGCCATCCCAGATGTGTGTGACATTCATTCTTCTGCTGAAAACAAACAAAGAAGAATATCTCAGCTCTGTATGTCCATACAATGCAAGTGAATGGCGTCCAAAACTTTGAAGCTCCAAAAAGCACATAAAGGCAGCATGAAAGTAATACATAAGACTCCAGTGGGTTAATTCATGTCTTCAGAAGCAATATGATACACTGAAAAAAAACAAAAACATAAAATAATGGTAAATGCATGGCAGCGCAGGGTGCCAAATGTTTACCATAAACTGAAATAAAAGTTTTAGACTGTGAAGTGAATTAACATGTTTAGACTGCAAAATAAAAAAAAAAGGTGTTTCAACCATAAACTGAAATTACATGTTCAAAATGTAATTTGAAAAAACATGTTTCAACTATAATATTAAATTATAAACTGTTCATTTAAAAAAAAAAAAAAAAAACATTGGTATAACATTAATTAAAAAACATGTTTTGACTGTAAATAGAAATAACATTGTTAGAGCATTCTTTACTCAATATCTTGTGTCTTAAAATGTAGCATCAAATTAAGAAGACTTCAAAACATAACTTTAGAAATAAAATCTGTTTATTTCAATGAGCAATATTTACTGAAAAAATGTGAATTTGGAGTGAATAAATGTATTTATGGGGATGTTAACACTTTTATTGAAAAATGTGGAATGAATGTTAAATTATACTGTATTTTTCTGTAAAAATACATTTATTTGTTTACAGTGTAGGTGTGGGTGAGAACAGACCAAAATATTTACCGTACATCTTTCCATTGCAGTCTCTAGGCACGATCATGATTTCAAGCTCTATTACACTTCCTAGTGCTTGACACATGTGCAGAGGGCTAGGTGGCGATAGGAAGTGTAATCGAGCTTGAAATCATGATTGCTAAGGTGACTGCTGATGTCAAGATTTATAGTGAAAAAGGATATTTACACCTATTAATTTAGCAGACACTTTTATCCAAAGGGACAACATAAGCGATTCATCTTAAGGAGACAGTAACACAAAAAGTGCTGCATTACAAAGTTTCAATTGCATCAGAAATGTACTTGCCAAGACAGAGATTAGAGTGCAACAAGAATTATTTTATTTTTTTCATGAATAATTTTTTGGTTAGTCTTACAACCTGTCTACACCGGACACGGACGCAGGGTTGCCACCCGTCCCGTAAAATACGGGATCGTCCCGTATTTATAGATGAAATAATGCGTCCCGTATCGAATCAATATGGGATGCGATTTGTCCAGTATTCAAACCTGGTCAGATGGCATCACGGTGAAATTGTTCCAGATTGCTAATTTAACATTGATATAAATTGTACATTTTGCCTGGGGTGGGTAAGGAACCGTATGTATACATAAACAAGATAAAGAAGATAAATAATCGAAAAAATTATATATATATATATATATATATATATATATATATATATATATATATATATATATATATATATATATATATTGTATATAAAAGATGTTTTTTTTATAAGTCATGGATCAGGAAAGTAATAATTATATCATATAAGAAACCATATACAGATTTTATTATTAATAACTCACATTTAAAAATACAAACGCATTTATTGCAAAATATGTGGAGTATGTGGTAAGGGGCCGTGGTATACTTCATAAGTGGCAACCCTGTGCGGGTGGCGCGTCGTCTCAAAAGCAAAAGAATCCCATCATAATCAATGAAGCGTCCGTTGTAGACAGGGTGTCATGGATTACTTTTATGCTGCCTTTATGTGCTTTTTGGAGCTTCAAAGTTTTGATCACCATTAACTCGCATTGTATGGACCAACAGAGCCTTCATCATGTCATACACATCTGGGATGGCATGAGGGTGTGTAAATGATGAGAGAAGTTTAATTTTTATGTGAGCTATTCCTTTAAAAAATCTAGTGCAATTGTATTGATGCACATTACTTCATTTTTATGGACCTATATCCATATCTGAAGATATGATTTGATTACCCATATGAGTCATATCAGCTTCAGGCAAGTCAAAGGGGTTTGCTGCTGTCTAACATGCAAACAGAAAGCATGAGGGCGGATGTGGAGGAGTTTGGTTTTTGACAAATGACTTCCTTTTGTATGTGTGTAACGGTCAGGACACATTCTGACTATCAACTCAGCCACACACACGAGACTTAAGAAAGTTTTTTTTTTTTTTTCTTCTTCCCAAAGCTTCATTGTAATTCAATAGTATGCTATTTAACTGTTCTTAGACCAGACCGTCTCAAAACCGCTCGTTAAATTCCCACGCTTGCTCAGTCACGCGATATGACGCAAATAAATGCACCATGGAAAACTTAGCGCAGACTGAACATTGTAGGTATTATTCTCTAATAGATTACATTTTAAAGCCAAAGATAGAAACGGGAAATTAATTTAAGCTACGGTGTACGATACAAGGCCAATACCTGCGCTGAAAGGAAGGTGCTCTGTAGCATGTCCGAATCGTTCTTTTGATTTGGTTCTTTTTAATGATTCGGTCGAACCGATTCGCACTGCGGACATGTAGGGACCATAAACAACAGCAAATTTACCTGTATAAACTACATTTATTTGATTATTGGGGGGTTCATACTGTGTATCATTCAGATAACACTGTACATCATAATAGCAAAAGTAATAATGATGTTATTCGATAAATGTAATTGTTTTAAGCATATATATATATATATATAATTTTTTATTTTTTTTTTTATTTTATTTTCTGGAATTTGTTTTAAATACTAAAATCCATTTAACTTCTTGTTCACTTCACATGATGATGTCAAACCACCTGTAATATATTCACAAACACCTTCTTACACATCATACACAACTTGTATTTTGGAAATATGATTTTGTGTATTTTTTTATGAATTTTTGAAATGTTCAAATCCATATAACTTCCTGATCATGTGACCTGATGATGTCAGACCACCTGTAATATATTCACACACATCTGATACATAACTTACACGACTTGTATTTTGTAAATATGATTTTGTGTATTTTTTTATGAATTTTTGAAACATTCAAATCTTTATAACTTCCTCATCATGTGACCTGATGATGTCACACCATCTGTAATATATTCACAACACTTATAACACATCGTACATGACTTGGATTTTGGAAATATGATTTTGTGTATTTTTTATGAATTTTTGAAATTTTCAAATCTATATAACTTCTTGATCATGTGACCTTGTGATGTCAGACCACCTGTAGTGCATTCACACACATCTGATACACAACTTGTATATTGGAAATGTGATTGTGTATTTTTTTTATGAATTTTTGAAACGTTCAAATCTATATAACTTCCTGATCATGTGACCTGATGATGTCACACCATCTGTAATATGTTCACGAACACTTATAACACGTTGTACATGACTTGGATTTTGGAAATATGATTTTGTGTATTTTTTTATGAATTTTTTATATGTTCAAATCTATATAACTTCCTGATCATGTGACCTAGTGATGTTAGACCACCTGTAATGCATTCACACACATCTGATACATAACTTGCATGACTTGTATTTTGGAAATGTGATTTTGTGTATTTTTTATGAATTTTTGACATTTTCAAATCTATATAACTTCTTGATCATGTGACCTAGTGATGTCAGATCACCTGTAATATATTCACACACATCTGATACATAACTTACATGACTTGGATTTTGGAAATGTGATTTTGTGTATTTTTTATGAATTTTTGACATTTTCAAATCCATATAACTTCTTGATCATGTGACCTAGTGATGTCAGATCACCTGTAATATATTCACACACATCTGATACATAACTTACACGATCCAACTTTTGCCTGTCAAGTAACATTACAAAAAGAGAAATGTTACAAATTATAGGAACATTAGGAAAGTTATCTGAAACAGCATAGAGAGAAGTGTGTAAAAAAAGAAACTATAGCCATTTTCTGTGTCCAAATGCTAAATTAATGATTAAATAAACTCATATTATCCTATGTCTCCTTGTAAAGAAAAATCTAAATGTTAGTACTAAATCTCTGGACACTGATAGGTGAAAATGCTCTTTATTTACCAAGAAAAAGCAAAAACCATGAGTCTTTGCAAGACTATACGAGGAGACAAAGTGCATTGTGCAAGTGACAAATTGCATTTCTAAACAATATCAGTTTACTCAAGGAACTTAACATTTTACTTGTCTCTAGATTATAGTAGCTGAATCCTACGGTTCTTGTGATTTCTGGCAAAGATATCCACAAACTCATCCAGATTTAGCGATTTTGCTCTTCTACATTCTATGCTCAAAATCCCCAGATCGCTCAGCCTATCTTCTGCCATGCTGCTTCTGAGATGAGTTTTGATAAGCTACAGGCAGGAAAAGCTGTGTTCACATGCAGCAGTACTGACTGGAATTGCAACTGCAGTTTTACACAGCCTAAAGAATTCCTGGAAAACATCCTTATATGGCTCAACAAAAACAGCTAGGTCTAATATACTGGATGGTTTCTGTATCCTCTGTTTTACCTTTCGATCCAAAATTCTCTTTACTTGGTATAGCTCATGTCCAAGGTCTTCAAGATCAGACCCATACATGCTAGCAAATGGAAACAGAAAATCCTTTTCACAGAATGTTTCACTAGATGGATTTAGAGCTTGGATATCCCTCATTATGTCACAGTTTTGTTCTGAAAATCTAGTCCTCAGCTCATTTAGCATCATGTCCAAAACCTGGTAAAATATCCCTTCTCTGAAAAACACTTTGCTGTTCAGAGCTGCTTGACTTCCTACTGTGGACATGACACAGGTTGATTCTAGCTTAGAGCTTAGCTTCCTCTTTCATTTGGGAATGGTTTCCGTACATATATTATCAGCAATACCCAAAACTGTTGTCCAGACATCATCAAATACTGCTCATTCCTATACATTTCAAATGTGCAAATGAGTGCCACTAGGTCTACTGCTTTTGCCAAATCAAGACATGATTCACAAATAGTTGCAAATTTAGGGACCATCTCTAAAGATACAGGCAACTTTGGAGCATACATATCCAAAACATTTACACACATTTCCATAACAGAGTATACAACTTCAGTAACATTTGAAGCAAATGACTTAAAGTCCTACAACCAGCTCGAAAGTGCGCATGTAGGTGTCAGCAATAATGCACACCTTTTAGATTTTTGATATAATAATAATAAAAAAAAGAAATGTCCAGTTATATATAAGCATTTCTATATTCATCAGTATCGTAATAGGCCTTAGTGTCGGGATCTGGATTTAATTTCTTGGAAAAGTGGATCAAGTTGGGTTCTGAACTCGCGACTACATTGGTACAGCTGGTAAAAACGTGCATCAAATATCCACCCCAACCCAGCCTTATTTTTGTTTGTTTTTTTAGATATGCAGCTAATAACCTACAGACAAGGGAGTCTTAAATAATGCCTAAACTAAAGACTCTGCTAACTAAATTCAGCTGACTCGATACATGTGTTAATGGACTATGATGATGGCCTCCTTGGACATCACATTGTTTCCTAGAGCTGGCAGAAAATCCTCAAACATACACAAGCAGCGTATCTATCAACCACAAATAATATAATATTGAGCAGCAGCCAACGGAGTTGCATTGGAGTGACATCACCTCCTCTCTTCGAATGACTGGCTAGAGGAGGAGCTGTCGATCAAGAACTAGTGGACCAATAGGGACACAAAACGCCCCCCGATTTACATGAAACTCTTCTCACAAGCGCAGAACTTGGAAACAAAAGCAAAGATAAATACAGCGTAACTGTACAAAAAAATGAAAATATGAGAACAATTGTCAGAGAGCACAAAAAACAGTAATATAACCAAGAAAAACATGATTTTGTTTGCAATTCTGTTGAATTTGCTTTAAAAAAAAAATTTTTGCAGCATATTTTAAATGTGTTTATATATTTTTGATTCATGCTTGTTATTTTTTTGATCTGCGCTTTTTATTTATTTTTGCGATTATATTTTTTTTATCTGAGCGTATTATTTTTTGATTCACGTTTATTATTTTGATTCACGCTTATTATTTTTTGATCCGTGACCACAATACATTTGGCGGGATTTTGATACCATACACTGCAATGGTCATAATATGACGTCACACCTCTACACACAGAGGTTTGTGCCATGTGGGCGGTTCGCAGCTGTTCAGCCTGAATAGCGCAGACTTTTTGCATCATAGAGTGGCGAAAAAGTCACCTGTCTGTCAGTGTTGTCAAAATTGCTTTGCACAACAGGGGTGGCCAAGCTACAATCAGGGGTGGCACTGGCCACCCATGGCCACTGCGTAGCTACGCCCCTGTGCATCACACATTTCTTTGCCTAACTGTCCCTTGTGGATGTCACATTCTCTGAATGAAGAGCTTTTAAACAACCAGGGTCGGGGAGTAAGGGAATACATGTAACGGGAATGCATATTTAAAATACAAAATATAAGTAACTGTATTCCACTACAGTTACAATTTAAATAATTGGTAATTAGAATACAGTTACATTCAAAAAGTATTTTGATTACTGAAGAGATTAATTTGCATTTTATTGTCATTTGTTTCATTTAATATTTAGTCCTTTCAGATGGAAAACATTTATACATATAAATGATGCGATCCAAAGTGCATTTGAACAGCGGTGAAACACTTTCTTATGATGTGTTACATTCATTCGAGCAGACAGAGAAGTAAGTTTGAAGTAAGTTTGGAGCAGAAAAAATATAAATAAAGCTTGTGTAAATTGTCAGCTTTACGCTAAGCTAAAATGCTATTTCTATCTATTTTACATGCACGTTACCAGGCATGATCATATTTTTTTTATCAAGAAAATTCATGTCAGATCATAATTTCTTTTTTTCTAGTAAGACCTTTGATATTAGGGCAAAAATCATATTCTTGATAATAATGTTTTTACTGTTTTCCTGTAAAAATATCTAAAAATCCTTAAAACAAGATCAGTTTGATTTATCTTGTTTTAGAAACAACACTGCATAAGATATTTAGGTTTATCAGAGAATGTATTTTTAACATGTGTATTTTGTCTTACTGTACTGGCAGAGTTTTTATAGTCAAAACAAGTGAAAAAATCTACCAGTGCTGAAGAAGTAATCCAAAGTATTTAGATTACATTACTGACCTTGAGTAATCTAATGGAATACATTACAAATTACATTTTACCGCATGTATTCTGTAATCTGTAGTGGAATACATTTCAGAAGTAACCCTCCCAACCCTGTTAACAACACTGTTTAATTACTACATATACATGCACGGCTAAACCAGATACAAAGAAAACATTATTAGAGGTAAAAAGTATATTTCTCAGTTGTTTCTAAGTCTTCACTGAATTATTGATGCATTAATACAGATTTGATGTTGCCGGGTTTCGACTCAGAAGCAGATCAGTAAATAAAGTTATACTTAACTGTTAATTAACTGTTTGTTATGATTTCTATGCCAATAAATCCAGCACATAGGAAAAAAATTATTGCTTATTTTGGTGAGGCAAGTGGCTTATTTTGGGCTTGTTTTTCCAGACCATGTTGCTTGTTTCTCTTGCAAGATCTGGCAACACTGCAATTGGTATTTCACCCACCATTAGCACAGAGTACTGTCATTTTTAAAAGAACCTTATTAACTGTTCTTTTATTTTGTTCTAACCGGTAACCTTTTGGAAAGGAGGCTGCGGGACTTCTGAACCGGAACGAAAAAAATACAGTTTTTGCTCAGAACGAACCGAAATAAAAAACATTTAGTTTTTAGTCCCTGGTTATAACATCATTACATATCCAAGGGAATACGCCATTTATGGCTTTAAATATTATTATTATTATTATTATTATTTTATCATATATTTCTACTTATCTTGTTTGACCATATTAAGTTACATCTGGATAAAGCTACACATGTTTTTATAGCCACAGAGTAATCTGTTTTCACCGGCCTTTGTCCGTTTCACACTTTAGAGACACTCCCTAACTTTGCCTGCCGAATGTAGAACGAATGTGCAATATAAAAACAACTTTACCGCAGTCGTGCTTTTAAGTTTGTCTCTCGTCACTTCTGTACAGATTGTCTGGATGGAAGGTGAGCCGTTACTGGCGGGGAGCATAAACCGGGGTTCATGTGACTATGGATCTCACGATAGTGGTCAACAACATGAAGAATCGCCAAGATTAAGACGACTGTCCCGTCACATTGAAGAGGGTATGTTCAACAAACACACACTCACCTGACACAACTGTGTCCAGACGCAGCCTGTAAAAGTATAAAGTCATTTTCTTTACTCATATTAACAGACTTTGCTTTAGGAGTGTTGTAGCCTACCTGTAGTTTCGTTTTTTCCCTTCTATTGTCACTGTTTATACTTCTTTTTCATGCCATCAAGTTTTTGCAACCCCATTCTGTTAAAGTTTCCATCAAAGTTTAGAAAACTTTCTATGTGATACTGTATTGATCGTATTAGTGCTGATTTTTGAAAGCTGCTTAATAAAAAATAAAATAAAATAAAAAAGTTTTATATAGGCTACAGTAGCCTACATACTGTACATTCACTCAAAAATGTTAGCCTATTTTTAACATTAACAAATATTATTAAATGCTGTAAAAATATGTTGTTCATTGTTAGTTCATGATACCTAATGCATTAACTAATGTATACCTTATTGTAAAGTGTTATCATTAAAGGATAGTTCACCCAAAAATGAAAATTCTCTCATCATTTACTCACCCTCATGCCATCCCAGATGTGTATGACTTTCTTTCTTCTCCTGTACACAAATAAAGATTTTTAGAAGAATATCTCAGCTCTGATGGTCCTCACAATGCAAGTGAATGGTGGCCAGAACTTTGAAGGTCCAAAAAGCATATAAAGGCAGCATAAAAGTGATCTCCTGTGGTTTAATCCATGTCTTCTGAAGTGCTATGATAGGCGTGGGTGAGGAACAGATCAATATTTAAGTCCATTTTACAATGATTCTCCTCCCTGCCCAGTAGGTGGTGATATGCACAAATAATATGAATCACCGAAAACAAAAGGAGAAGAATGTGGAAGTGAAAGTGGAGATTGATAGTAAAAAGGGACTTAAATATTGATCTGTTTCTCACCCACACCTATCATATTGCTTCTGAAGACATGGATTAAACCACTAAAGTCATATGGATTACTTTTATGCTGCCTTTATGCGATTTTTGGACCTTCAAATTCTGGCCACCATTCACTTGCATTGTATGGACCTACAGAGCTGAAATATTCTGCTAAAAGTTTTAGTTTGTGTTCATTAGAAGAAAGAAAGTCATGAACATCTGGGATGGCATGAGAGTGAGTAAATGATGAGAGAATTTCCATTTTTAGTTGAACTATCCCTTTAAATCAATTTCAAAAATGTAATTTATTTTTAGTAAAGATTACTCAATTCAGTTTGATGGAAATTTGTTATGAAATCGAAATGCGTAAATCTTAAAAAAACGTAGTGTATATAGACCCCTATGTAGAGCCTTTATATATACTGTATGCAGATTGTTAGATGTCTCAGTTGCCTCCACGTCTGAGACCGTCAATCCGCACATCTTATCACGTGACTTGTTGAGCGTGTTACCGCGGAGACGTAGCGTGTGGAGGCTTCACGCTATTCTCTGCGGCATCCACACACAACTCACCACATGCCCCACCGAGAGCGAGAACCACATTATGGCAACCATGAGGAGGTTAACCCAACGTGACTCTACCCACCATAGCAACCGGGCCGATTTGGTTGCTTTGGAAGCCTGACTGGAGTCACTCAGCACGCCCCTGGATTCAAATTTGCGATTCCAGGTGTGGTAGTCAGCGTCTTTACTTGATGAGCTACCCAGGCCCCCCACGCCATTGTCTTCTTAAGCAGTTAATGTGCAGGTCATCTAGTTTGACTTCAAAATGTTGCTACTGCTTTGTTGCATGTATCAAATAACAAATGGAGATTATTGCACTGGAGAGGTCGAGCAAGGGCAGATGGTGATACGTTCAGTACTGCAGTATTACGTTGTAAAACAAAGCAGAAATCGGTTTTTGCTCTTGATATGGTACAATGGATATTTATTGTATCTCTTTTCAATCTGGATGAACATTTTATGTTAGAAAAGTTCTGTTAATACCAGTCCAGTGCTGTGTTGCACATTTTAAGCAGTTTGGGAATGGGAACGCCTAAGAGTTGATGTTTTGAATGGAGGTGTGTAAGTAGCATGATCAGACTTTTTTGGATTTTGTTTTGCAACACATTTATGAACATTATGTCAGGCTCACCTTTATTTTAAGCTGACTAATGTTCCGCTATAGCATTTCAGTAACTTCTTTTATTGCCGTCTGAGCTGCATTCATCCAGTGGTTCCAAAGTCAAAGTTTGGATCTTTATTGTTCCACAGAGATCAGTCACACAAGCATGGTTTGGATTTGCTGGGTCATATCCTGTTGAGAAGCTCAGGTTTGGCAAGGGACTCCTAGATATCCTGTGACACTTAAGACTATGAAGGATTCAGTGGGTTATAGTTTTAATTAAAAAAATATGCATTCAGTGTCTTAAAATTCTGCTAAAGACCCAAGCTGGGTGGGAAAAGGGTCATATGTTGTTGTCAGTTGAAGCCAGCCATAGAACATGATTATGACATTCACAATATCTTTTCAACTCAGATTATATCTAGTCTTAGATTGACCCTGTGACTTGTGACCTAGATTTTGCTCTGTGACCGGTTGATTCAGTTTGAGAGTGATGTTTGTGGCAATAATACATTTTACTGGAGTTCTGTTTAGATTACAGAGCTTTTTATATTCCACAAAGATTCAGGTGCTTTTGTCACCGACAGACAGATCTCAGTAATGTCTTGATAGCAAAAGTCTAGCTTTACGGCAATTAAAGAGGGTTTCCGTTCAGGGGTATTTTTGCACAATCAAAAGAAATGCTGTTTTCTGTTAATGTTTTCTCCTTTTACTAGATGGAGACCTCTATATTCAACAGGCGGTTGTATTTATTGAGGATGCAATTCAGGTAAAAATTCTCAATATTTATTATTACTGTATATTAAATGCAGTATTTTTTTAAAATGTTCCTATGTTTGCAATGTCATTTCCACAGTATCGATCCATCAATCACAGGGTTGACTCTGGATCCTTGCGATTATATCGATGGTATTACTCCAGCATATGTCAGTGGTAAGCAAACAATAAGTGATGGCTTTTAAAGCCGAAGTGTGTAATTTCTGAGCCACTAGTGCCACCGAACGTATTAAGCTGGGATAGGAGAAAGTATTTTAACACCAAAATGTTACTTCCGCTTTAAGGGTTTTTAGGCTAGTCTTTTACAGTTCATACATAGCTGTTTAGATTAACTCTTACAGGAATGCTCTGTGTTTAATACAACTAAAGCTCTGTGTTAAGCTGCATTTCACAGATGCTGTCAGTCACCACAGAAAATGTTCACGACTTAATGTGTAGACACAAATAAAATCTAATATATATAGTAATGCTCTTACAATGGAAGTGTATGATCAAAGCATTATAATGGGTTTAAAAGCAGAAATGTGCAGATATATATATATATATATATATATATATATATATATATATATATATATATAGTAATATTATAGTATTTCTTACTTATATTATTGTGTTATCTGAGCGTAAAGTTGTCTAAACCTTTGAAGGATGAACTTCTAATTATGTGTTTTATGTAAAAACAGCACCGTTAATTTTGGGCGAATAGTTGCGTCATGTCTCTTTTCTGGTATCCTTGAGTGTGCCATGCAAAAGTTCTTGGCTTTACATGAGTCATGACATGAGTTGAAAACAATGCCAGATTGGGAGACAAAATTTTACTGGGAAGATTCTTGCGGCCCAGTGAACATAGGTTTCACCATAGATATCTAATATACAGTACTGTGCAAAAGTCTTAAAATTTGTCTTAAGTACATTTTTGCATTCGACCGTGCTGTTTTTTAATTGTTTTCCTAAACATGCGCTAGACGGACGCCTTTAAACGTTGTGCCGCGTCTCGCTGTTGTTCAGTGTCTCGTGCAGGAACGCTGCATTTTTTTAGACACCGTGACAAGTTAAAAAGATCTTACATTTTTAAAAATGCCTCTCAGTACACCTGCGTTCTTTTCTGTTCTATTCGTTGCGCTACGTCTTGCTTTTTTGTAGCACAAGGACGCATTCAGTGTAAACAGCCCCTTTCTCGATCCTCTTTGATCCGGTGACAAATATGGGCGTGTGAAACATTTAGAAATGTAGAATGAATTATACAGCAACAAAATAATATTTTAAAGGAGATTTATTTGTTTAATTGGCTATTTTTTTTTGTTATTTATTTTTTATCATAATATGCATCAGCCTGCTAGCTGCCCACCGGGGAAACGTACCGACTCTCTCGATGGCCAATCTGACCCTGGTTGAAAAACTGGCTATAACATTAAAAAGACAAGTTTAGCAAGCGATTCACTCATATTAATCTCCTATAAATCTTGTGGCTTTTGAAACCTGTATTTTAACATTTATGTATTTATGTATTTTAACAAGTATACCAGTGCAGTTCTTTGTCCTATAGACTAGTAAGTGCATTACTCTATTTTCTGTTTGTTTTACAAATAGGAGAATTTTTGTTTTTTCCGGGGTAAGTGACAGCATACCCCAGATGTTGTTGATAGAGCTTAACTTGTATTAAACCCAAAACATAATAAGAAAGACCTGTAGCTGCATGTTTGGTTAA
Organism: Myxocyprinus asiaticus; assembly: GCF_019703515.2. Lineage (NCBI taxonomy): Eukaryota > Metazoa > Chordata > Actinopteri > Cypriniformes > Catostomidae > Myxocyprinus > Myxocyprinus asiaticus. The sequence continues at coordinate 8,435,955 of NC_059345.1, read as the reverse complement.
CTGTACATGTTCCTCTTTGCCTACTTGAGCCAAACACAGATTTGTCATTTAAACTGTGCTTTCACACACCACCTCTCTCTCAAAGGGGTCTGGGGTTCACCATTGCCATTGTGCTGGCTCTGGCCTTCATTGAGAGACCCTCCTCTCTGACCTACACCTCGGACATACGTTTCAAACCCCAGCCCTGGCAGCCGCCATGTGGACTGACGGAGGGTATCGAGATGGTCTGCCTTTGTGTCTTCATCCTAGACGTCACAGTGAAGGTACACTGAAAAACATAGGAAAACGCAGGTTGTCCGATTTACTAAATCATATTATTTGTGATCTCTTCTAAACTTGCTTTCTTTGCTTTCGATGAAAGTAATTCTTTAAAATGTGCACTCTACTAGAGTACATTATGTAGGGTGAATGTGAGCTAATCAAGTATGTTCAACAACATGGGCAACTGGATGAGGGCAGGGAATTTGTAGTTCTCAGAATGCTTTGCTTCGGAGTAAAATTTTTGAAATTAAGTGTTATTTTATGCATTTTTGAGCAAGATAAGTTAGAAAAGGGGGTGACTTAATAGTGTTTAATGTTGTTATTTTAGGATTTTGTTACGCTGGGTCACCACTGTGAAAAGTGGAGCTTTTCCTTAGGTTGAAGACGGGTACACAAACAACATGCTGTATGTTGCTTTACTCAAGGAGCAATTACTACTTACCATTTAGCATGTTAATGTATGCTTTTGCTAGCTAAAAGTTAGCCAACTAGCATAACCTTACAACATAAATCAGTAATGTGACACAAACATAGTATGTAAAACTAAGGAAATTAATCATGTTAGGGACAAATATAAAATCACTTTGAGGCTACTTAATTGGGCGATTTTATTCCATTATGTTGAAATTACGTGAACTAATTATGTTTCCTGACAAAGAAATAAACAGTTAAACAAAGAGAAAAAAAATATGTTGATGCAACTTAATTGATTCATGTGGAACAGATATACATGATTAAATCGTGTAAATTCAATGCATTTTTTTTCAGCGTAGAAGTTCTGAAATTATTATTATTTTATTATGTTATTTTGACTAATGTGTTACCCTCAAATATATACTATAGTTACTGCTAAAACTAATTTGGTAATGTGGCATAAACAAATATTGTGTTGCTTTATATCTTTTTGTAATATAAGGCCTCTATTTTGTTCTGCAGAGCTATCTGATAGGATGGGAGGAGTTTCAGATGAATAAATGGCTGATTGGCTATGTAATAGTCATTGCAGCATCAGTTATTGATTGGATGTTGAGTGTTAGCATGATGTGCAATGAGGTGAGTTAATGATACGTAACTGTATTACAAACCTGTTGGAATATTGACAAAACCAATAACCAGTACATTTCTCTGTGATGCCAATTTATATATATATTAGCATTTTTATTATTTTTTTACTACTATTTATTACTAGGTCTACTAATAATGTAGGTTAAGGCTTTTTTTTTTTTTTTTTTTTTTTTTTGCTACTGTACCTTTAAGACTTAATACCTTCTAAACTGTTTTATAATATACTTCAAGAGTTGCTGAAGTAAAAAATAAACTTGAACAATAAGCTCTTATTTAAAAAAAGGAAGGAAAATGAGATTTTTCATGATTTGACCCATTTAGAGTTATGCAACTAAATTTAACAAAAGCTAAAAATACTGTATTGTCTGTCAGGATCTGAAAACTGTCAGTCAATGAACTGCTCAACCTTTGAGATATGAATTGAATCAGTCAGCATTCAGTACCAGCATCACTAGTTGCAATCTTGTCATTTTGATCCACAGAGTTTAAGAGTCAGACGACTGATTCGCCCATTTTTCCTCTTGCAAAACTCCTCTCTCATGAAGAAAACTCTAAAATGTGTCAAAAGAACTCTTCCAGAGATAGCAAGGTAATATCCTCATTCCTGTAAGAAGTGTTTTTCTCCTTAAAATTACTCCAGTGAATTCCATATATACTGTAGGCAACATTTTTCTCTTCTCAATGTGTGCGGTCTCATTATGAGATTGTAATATGAAGGGTTATGAAATAAACATTGACTCAAAGCATTCTCTTTCTTTCTCTGTTTCTGTTTCAGTGTTATCCTACTTCTTGCGCTACACCTTTGCTTATTCACCATGACTGGAATGCTGATCTTTGCTGAATCAGATGCAAGTGCTCATATGCTTATCATTTTTGTGTTCTGATACGGGATAGTTCACCCCAAAATTAAAATTCTTTCATTACTTTTTCATCATTATGTTGTTCCAAACCACTATGACTTTCTTTCTTCCGCAGAACTCAAAAGTAGATCATAGGCATAAAGACAGTCTCAGTCAACATTCACTTTCAATGGATTTTTTTTTCTCCCACACACAATGAAAGCGAATGGTGACTGAGACTAACATTCTGCCTAACATCTCCTTTTGTGTTCCACAGAAGAAAGAAAATCAAACAAGTTTGGAACAACATAAAAGTGAGTAAATGATTACAGAGTTTTGATTTTTGATTTAACTATCCCTTTAATAGAAGTAATTTTAAAGTCTCTATTCCTAACCAATTGAAACTGTATGTTTTTGTAGGACCCTAAGAAGAATGGAGAATGGAAAACATATTTCAAAAACCTGCCACAGGCCTTGTCCTCTCTGCTAGTGCTGCTCACCACAGCCAACAACCCTGATGGTACATCTTGGTTTGCCTTTGATCATTACAACTATAACTGCTTTAAAGTTCCTTAGGAGGTGTGAGTCTCTGAATGAGTCAGTAACGATATGTATGACATTTTAGCACGGCTGTGTCAAATGTTCTGTCACCTCAGGCTCGTTGCTGTAGACACTGTGAGACATTTGGTTTAATCACATGACATGATGTCTTGTGGCTTGTGAGAATGGCCTGTTAAAGTTTCACAAGTATCTGTATGTATATTAAACATGAAGCCGCATGATGAGCTATCACCTCTCTTTTAATGTCCCCCTCTCAACAGTCATGATTCCAGCGTACTCTCTGAACCGCGGCTATTCAATATTTTTCATTCTCTTTAGTGTGTTTGGTAAGTTTTAGAGCACTCAAATTAGATTTTTGCATAAAGAATTTTCATTACTCCATTATTCTTAATGGTATTCTCATCACTGTAATACAAGGATTATTTTTATTTACATCAGCATAAATTCCATAAATTAATTTCATAAAAACAGTGCAGTTGTCATGATGCAGAAAATGTTAATGGTCAAAAATAGGCTTCATTTTCTTAATGCATTTACGCATTGATGTATTTTCTTATGTTTTTCTTTTGATGTTGGGGTGAAACATGATCCAGACATATTGTGTTCTTGATTCACCCACTATACAGATTGCATTATATAATCCATGCATTCAGAATTTTACACCTGAGGTAAACACATTCATTTGCTTTTGTTTCTTTTAGGAACTTATTTACTGATGAATTTAATGACTGCTATTATTTATAACCAGTTCAGAGGATATCTTTTGGTGAGTGACATATATTTGACACTTGTCTGATAAAGGAATAGTTCTATCAAAAATAAAAAAAAAAACATTTTGTCATCTACTCATTCTCATATTTTTCTTCCTTCTGTCGAACACAAAAAGAGAAATTTTGAAGAATGTTCACATTGCCCTTTCCCATACAATAATAATAATAATAATAATTCCTTACATTTATATAGTGCTTTTCTAGGCACTCAAAGCACTTTACATAGTATAGGGGGAATCTCCTCAACCACCACCAGTGTGCAGCATCCACCAGAACACCCACCACACACCAGCTATCAGTGGAGAGGAGAGTAGAGTGATATAGCCAATTCAGGGATGGAGATTATTTGGAGGCCATGATAGACAGGGGCCAATGGGGGGAATTTGGCCAGGGTTATACCCCTACTCTTTACAAGAAGTGCCCTGGGATTTTGAATGACCACAGAGAGTCAGGACCTCAGTTTAACATCTCATCCAAAAGACAGTGCTTTTTTACAGTATAGTGTCCCCGTCACTATACTGGGGCATTAGGACCCACACAGACCACAGGGTGAGCACCCTCTGCTAGCCTCTCTAATACCACTTCCAGCAGCAACCTTGGTTTTCCCCAAGAGGTCTCCCATCCAGATACTGGCCAGGCTCAACCCTGCTTAGCTTTAGTGGGCAACCAGGCAAGAGCTGCAGGGTGATATGGCTGCTGGCATATAGGCACACAGTGACCAGGGGCTGTCAAGTGTTAAAAATCACAACAACAACAACAAAAAAAACACCATTCAGTTACCCCAAAAGTAGTCCATATGACTTGTACACCATATTCCAAGTCTTCTGAAGCTATACAATCTTTGTGTGATGAACAGACCATTATTTCAGTCATTATTCACTGAAAATCTTCCCCTTTACTGTAGCCCCAAAATCTAATTTGCGATAGGTCTTTTGCATGTAAAGTTTGAATTTCCACAAATGATTTTTGAGAGCAACACCGGTTTAAATTTAAGTTTGTTCCTCACAAGCGATCATATGGCTTTCTGGAATATAGTGCAAGAGTCATATGGACTACTTTTATGATGCTGTTTGGTCCTTTATGAACATTCTGCTAAATGTCTTGTGTTCCATGGAAGAAAGAAAGTAATATGGGTTTTAGAACGGCAGGAGAGTGAGTAAATTAGGTCACAACTTTAATTAATTATGGTATCTCTGTCAATCTGTTTAGATGTCAGTTCAGACATCTATAATTCGGAGGCATCTGGGTATCCGTGCTGCTTTTGAGGTGCTGTGCTGTCCAGGACGAGGACACACCAGTAGTCAGTCTGAAGGCCATGTGTAAGATTTCACTCATTCACCCTGTTTAGTGCAAATATTCACTCACGTTTATTATGTGGGGTTTTTCACCTTTGACTTTACTTCTCCTGTTGCTGTTCAGGGAGCGAGTGGCAGTAAACACCTTTCTGCAGGTCATGGGTAGAGTTCACATGAAGTCATATCACAGACAAGCTATCATTAAGGTAAAGAGATATTTAGGATAGTTTATTAAAGTAGCAGTGTATGCTGTGAGTGTTTGTTTGACCAGTGTTTTTGTCTCTCTCAGGCTGCTCAACGGTTCCCAGACGGCTTCATCGACGGCAAGGCCTTCCAGAGGCTCTTCAGTGAGCTGGACAAGGACTTTCTCAAAGAGGTTTGCCTCTTTTCTCTCTGAATCACAAAAAAACATGTGGATCAGTTTACATCAAAGTCTGAATTTTAATGAAAACAAAAAACAGTAATACCAATCTACTTTTTTGGTACTTTTTTGTTAGTGAAGTAATTTGTTTATTATAAAGAAAATATATATCAAACTGCATTTAATAAAAACCAAAATTTCCTAATAAATTCTAATTACAATAATGTATCCAGACCTTTATTTTTTATTTTTGTAATTCCCATTATTCTTAATGGTGCTTCTCATTCTTACTGTCTTACTCTCTAATGTGATACAATGATTTTTATTTATTTAAATCAGCATAAATTAAAAGCAGAACAACAAATACCACCATTATATTTAAAAACTTAACAATTTAAATAAGATACATGTGAATACATGTGTGGTGTGTGCCACAATGAAACGACTCCGGGCGGACACACCACAAAGATTCCGCCTTTCCAACCAATGTTTATGCTGGTTTATACTTTATTAAAGGAACAGTTCAACCAACAATGAAAATTGTCTCATCTGAAAATTCTCTCATCATCTACTCACCCTTATACCATCCCAGATGTGTATGACTTTCTTTCTTCTGCTGAACACAAACACGAAGTTTTGAATTTTTAGAAGAATATTTCAGCTCTGTAGTTCCTCACAATGCAAGTGAATGGTGAACAAAACTTTGAAGCTCCAAAAAGCACATAAAGACAGCATAAAAGTAACCCATAAGACTCCAGTGGTTAAATCCATGTCTTCAGAAGCGATATGATAGGTGTGGGTGAGAAACAAATAAAAATTGAAGTCTTTTATTACTATCAATCTCCACTTTCACATTCTTCTTCTTGTGTTTTTAGCGATTCACATTTGTGCATATCGCCACCTACTGGGCAGGGTCGGAGAATATATAGCAAAAAAGGACTTAAATAATTCTAACTTAAATTAGAATCATATTGCTTCTAAAGACGTGGATTTAACCACTAGAGTCTTATGGATTACTTTTATGCTGCCTTTATGTGCTTTTTGGAGCTTCAAAATTTTGGCAACCATTCACTTGCATTGTGAGGACCTACAGAGATGAAATATTCTTGTAAAAATCTGTGTTTGTGTTCAGCAGAAGAAAGAAAGTCATACACATCTGGGATGGCATGAGGGTGAGTAAATGATGAGAGAATTTTGATTTTTAGTTGAACTATACCTTTAAAACAATGAAACTTAAAATGCGTAAATCGCAATTAAGAAAAATGTAAACTTTTTAAATTAATAGCACGCATTAACGTGTTAACATTGACAGCTTTATTATTATTATTATCATTATTATTATTTTTGCATTACAAATAGATGAAATAGTTTTTTTGTATTACAGATTTACAGCAAAGAGAGTTTAGGTTGAAAATGTGCTTAATTGTCATAAAAAATAATGCAATTATCACGATGCAAAGGATCTCAATGGTCCTAAAATAGGCTTCATTTTCTTTAAGCAAAACTTAATTTCTCATTTCTTGCTTTTGATTTTGGAGTAAAGTATGGCACTTTTATTGTAAGTGAAGTCACTTCATTTGAATTATTTGTGCAAATCAGTTACCAGGAAAATTAGAGTCATTCGTTTCCTGTGCCAGCTGCTGTGGTGCATAGAAACTCAAGTGTTGTGTCTAATTTTGTGTTTTTTCCCACAGCATCCGCCAAAGCCAGAGTACATATCTTCAGTCATGCAGCAAATCCAGTATATCTTCAGTCACTACTATATTACTGTGTTTGGAAATGTTGTCACTTTGGCTAATGTCTTGGGCATCTGTGTGAGAAACCGGATTTTCTTTTACTTACCCACCACATACACCATCTTACACGTACAACCCTATCAACATAAATAGATTATTTCTAACCCTCCATCCTTACAGAGTTCGGAGGATTAAACAGGGTTTTTCCAACAGGAGGTTCGCTGACCTCTAGGGGTTCACGTTGTAACTGCAGGGGTGTTTTACGATAGTGATACAAATGCCAAAACCAAATTAAAATAAATAAAAAAATGATCATTTCAAAACATGTGTAAAATCAAAACATGACAATTTATTCTGACCTTATTTACTAAAATATAATCATTATATTGTGTATTAATTTTATTAATTGAAATATAAGAAACTTACTTGAAATCTTCGGGAGTACTAAAAGTAAATAACTGGGGTCTTAGGGTTTCCTTTGACAAAAGGGGTGGGAACCACTTGTGGGACAACATGTAACCGGACATGGAACTTTCTGTTTATTTGTGAAAGGGTGCCACCTTGTGGACAGTATATGATTAACACTTGACTAGAATTTTTGCTATCCACCTGACACAGTATACTGAGTGATTGTTCTGGTGCATATCTAATATCTGTTGAATTCTTTCTGCAGACCATCTTGGTTCTGGATTCAGAGAAATCCTCATCAGAGAGAGATAACTACTACATAGAGGTGACAGTCTAATGCATTGAATACATGAATCACTGCAGAAAGAGAACAGTTTCATATTGGCTTTTTAAGGGAAACTAAACCGTAAAGAAAAATTCTGAGTTTAATGAAAGACTTGTGCTTTCTTTTGTGTAATTATAAATATTTTTTATGCTACATTTTACACAATATTTTGTGTTTTTCGTATATTGAGTGTAGATTACCATATATAGCTGAAGTATAAATGCAAATACCTGTATCTTTTCTGTCTTTTAGATCATCAACTGTGCTTTCATTATCTACTATTTAATAGAGATGTTACTGAAAATAGTGGCTTTTGGTTGGAAAGGTTATCTGTCTTATACTAGTAATATATTTGATGGATTCCTCACTGTTCTCCTGCTGGTAAGACATCTTATATGAGATTTAATTATATTTAACATCATTTTTAAAAGTTTGTGCTCAGATGCTCAAGCAACAGTTTTTTGTTCTTTTATTCTCAACAGTCCCTTCAGATTGCCACATTCATCACATACAGAATTCCCGACTCTAAAGTGTGAGTGTGTGGAATTTATGTTATATGCATAAAAATGGATTTATTGTACAATTGATACAACTCAAAGAAACACATCTCCCATGCTGTTGTCTAAATGCTTTGGTGTCAGATGATGTTAAATATGATTTTTCTGCCCACACAGGGATCCGGTTCCACAGCATGTGATGTCTTTGTGGGAGATGGTTCGATTGGTCAACATGTTGATTGTTTTCCGCTTCCTCAGGATAATTCGAGAAATCAAGGTTGGCAACTGGGTTCATACATGAGAGAATTTTTAGACCTTGTTAAGGAATGCACACATAGAGACGCTACTACAGTACTGTATATATACTGTAATGGAGGTTTCTAAGGCAATCATCACTATTAATATTGTTTGTACTCAGAGTTAGTGATTTGAACATACCCCTAATGATAAGTATTAAACGGCGGTGCATAACTTATCCTGCGTTATTTGCACTATGAACATGAATGATACCAAAGTCCCTTTAAGGCAAGTCACATCACTCAGCGGTCATATTCGTAACCTATATTAACTTGTATGCAAGCACAGACTATCTACTTTAATGGGGAAAGACCGAAATCTCCAAAAGTGTTGGTCAAGATTAGGTTTAAATAACATATTTCAAATTATGAAACAATATATTAACAATGGCATCATAAGTCGTGCTTCTTTTGGTCAGTTCTAGCAACAAAACACTATTTATCAGGCTGGTCCAGCTAATACACATGTGTGCTCTTGAATAAACAAATATAGTAGGTGATTGGCTCTTTTGGGCTCTTTTGACTTTTCAGTAAGCAACAATCTAGCAATCACGCAGAACACCCTGGAACTGAAGTCTTAAAGGGATAGTTCACCCAAAAATGAAAATTCTCTCATCATTTACTCACCCTCATGCAATCCCAGATGTCTAATACTTTCTTTCTTCTGCTGAACACAAACAAAGATTTTTAATAGACTATATCAGCTCTGTTGGTCCAGACAATGCAATTGGATGGGTACCAAAATTCTGAAGCTCCTAAAAGCACATAAAGGTAAAATATAAGTAATCCATACAACTCCAATGGTTTAATCCATGTCTTCTGAAGCGATCCAGTTGGTTTTGGGTGAGAACAGACCAAAATATTACTCCTTTTTCACTGTACATCATGATTTCAAGCTTGATTACACTAACTAGTGCTTTACACATGCACAGAGCGCTAGATGGCGCTAGGAAGTGTAATCGAGCTTGAAATCATGATCGCCAAAGAGACTGCTGATGTCAAGATTTATAGTGAAAAAGGACGTATACATTTTGATCTGTTTTCATTCAAAACCGTTTAGATCGCTTAAGAAGACATGGGGTGTTTCTCAATTCTAAGAACACAAAGAACGGCTTGTCTTGTCAAGCCACATTGGAAGAACGAACATGGGAAGGACAGGAGGACATAGAGCGCATCTATTGTGAAAATTGAGATGCGCTGCAATCTTCCTGTTGCGCATTTAACCGTCACAGCACATTTGAAGGCAGTGAGAGAACTACTGGCATTATGACACCAGTGACCACATTATTATCATTACACCAGTGAGGTTTTGCAGGACTAATAACACGTTAAAAGAATAAAGTCTGTAAACACTCGCCTCCTTCATGTGTTTCTTACGATATTAAAATGGTGCCCTACAAAACAACAAATGTTGACTGAGTATTACGACTCTAACGAGCCGTCAAACTTTCGTGAGCTTACAGCAGGAAACTCTTGAGGTAAAACTACTGATATATCAGTGGGTAAAACACAACGATAAATGTTCTTTGTCTGACACCGTAGCATCTGATGCAGCTCCGATATTTGGCCTGATCAGGAACACATTTTGGGGTAATTTTATGCATTCTCTGTACTTGCAATCTTGAGTTTGGAATTGAACTTCGACAATGGATGATGACGTCAAACGAGTCCATGAGAACGTTAGAATGCAAAAGAACGCATATTGAGAAACAGACATGGATTAAATCACTGGAGTCTTATGGATTACTTTTATGCTGCCTTTATGTACTTTTTGGAGCTTCAAAGTTCTCGTCACCATTCACTTGCATTGTATGGACCTACAGAGCTGAATATTCTTCTAAAAATCTTCGTTTGTGTTCAGCAGAAGAAAGAAAGTCATACACATCTGGGATGGCATGAGGGTGAGTAAATGATGAGGGAATATTCATTTTTGGGTGAACTATCCCTTTAATGTCTATGAAACAATTTCAATTTGTTTTTCCTTTAGTTGATGGCTGTGATGGCCAGCACTCTTGTAGACATGGTGAAGAATTTACGGGCATTTGCTGGTATTCTATTGGTGAGAGAACAGACTCCCTTTTCAATGTAACCAGTGGGCCATTATTATTGATTGTGAGGTCATTCCCCTCATATCTGCATGTCCTCTTTGACACAGGTGGTATACTATGTGTATGCAGTTCTTGGTATCTGGCTTTTCCAGGGAGCTATAACCGCCCCAACAAATATGAGGTATTGTTGTTTACCATCTAGTTTAACAGGAAACATCATTTTTGATGTCTTTTTCAATACATATGTAGTTAAAGTGTTGCATACAGTATTGTGGATAGTAATGAGTAACAAGATAACACTTAAAGGGATAGTTCAACCCAAAATTTAAATTCTGTCATCATTTACTCACCCTCATGTTGTTCCAAATCTGTATGACTTTTTTCCCCTCCGTGGAACACAAAAGCAGACGTTAGGCAGAATGTTAGCCTCAGTCACCATTCACTTTCAATGAATGTGAACGGGAACTGAGGCTAACATTCTGCCTATTATGTTGCTTAAGTATTTTCTGATGATTCTCTAATGAATGTGAACCTCTTCTCAATCTGTGCTCTCTCAGTGAGAACTCCAGCTTGGAGAATGTCACAGGTGCCTTTACCATGGATTGTGGCTCTTTCGAACAACTGGAGTACTGGCCAAACAACTTTGATGATTTTGCTGTAAGTTGCAGAAAGAAAAGTTTGAGCCCCAGACGGCACCTCAACTTATCAGGTTCATGGATCATCTGATGCATATTACACACAAAAATGGCAAAAGCTTTTCCAAATTGCAAGCTTGAGTCTTCTACACAATTTCCGGGAGTTAAAATGCATAGGATTTAATTAGTCTTCCTGGTAACAAAGTGAAAACAAATATATTTCAGATTCACCCGTCCCTAAATGGCAAAAGCAAAAAAAAAAAAAAAAAACGAAACTGTCTTTGGTCACTTTGCATGCCAGTCAGACAGTTTCTTACTGTGTAAGTGATTGTTTTTTGTGCAATGTGGACCAGACTTTATGCGGATAGCCAAAAGTCTGGCTACACAAGATACCTGGCTACACTGAGAAGTTCTTATGGGCTTGCCGAACAGGAACGCCATTTTTTAAAAAGGATAAAGAATAGAAATCAATGTCTTGCTCTTCTCATATTTTTGTGTTTACTTCCTATCACGTTCCCATTTTCTTCTAGGCCTCTTTGGTCCTGCTTTATAACATCATGGTGGTGAATAACTGGCATGTTTTCACAGATGCGTACACCAGATACACTACAGAGTAAGCTAGCAGCTCCAACAAAACACAAACACCTCTCTGTCTCAATTTAACAATTTAGTTTGCTTTGGCCAGGAAGTGTTTCATTATATTGTAACCATAATATTCCCATCTCAGGTGGTCTTTGGTGTACTTTGTGGCTTGGTGGTTAACATCGTCAGTCATGTGGGTCAACTTGTTTGTGGCCCTTATTTTGGAGGTATGATGAAGGTTTTTTATTCAGACAATTAAATATTTGTTGGTAAAAAACATTACTAGAATAAACACACTTCTGTTATACATAATGGTCTCTTAGATGTCTTTTTTATTAGTCTGATGAACAACTGAAATATTTATAAAATTATTAAATTAAATCTGTTGCTAAGCGTACTAGTTAACCTTGTTGCTTTGTCCTGTGTTCAGAACTTCACATATAAATGGGACCGCAGTAATGCGTTGTCTGTTGGGGAAGTGGAGAGGATCGTCTACCAAAGCACGGTGCAGCTGATGTTCAGGTTGGATTTTTGTTTCTTTGACGACTTGTGCTGTCTGGACTTTGATAAGCTCTTGAGCAACGGCGATTTTATTATTTCATTTTGCTTTGTGTTTTGATGTTTTCTATGTGTATGTGGGCATATGTGGGTATGCATGAGCTCTGATATTTAGAAAATTCAAATTCTGTAATACTGTAATTTACTCACCCTCATGTCAATCCAAACCTGTGTGACTTTCTTATGTGGAACCCAAAAGGTAGAAAATTATATTGAATATACCAGTCTGCCTTTTCAATACAATGGCAGAGGATAGTGACTCACTTCAAAGTTATAAAAGGACCCAAAAATATAATAAAAGTAGTCCATGTGGCTTGTGCATCATATTCCAAGTCTTCAGAAGGTTTTTGATAGGTTTTGGTGAAAAACAACCAGAAATTTAATAATATTATTGCCCATCACACATTTATGAGCATTATAAGTGAAGCTTGTCCACAGTATAGCTGTATCAATACAATCAAATATTGATATGTCGCAATATTTTTTCATGATATTGTATCGATACTTTAGAGCCATGTATCAATATTCATATTATGTAAACAAGCACAAAGTTGGGTGTCTGTGACAAAAACTTGATGTTTTGAGCTACATGCTCTTCATCAGACATCAGTATATAGCTGAAATATACCCAAATGAATTGGATTTGAAATTTGGAATTGATTCGTAATCGACTCAAATTATGATATAGTGATGTATTGCAAAATATCGAATCGTGACGTGTATTGCAATATGTATCGTACTGTGAGGTGCCAGGCAATACCCAGCCCTAGTTCACAGTCAGTAAGTTTACATGCACTTTAAAAGTTCGATTTTATCGAAATCTCATCAGTCTGATTTTTGCGAAGTTGGACTAACAGACCTAGATAATGCGATTTTAGCTCCAAAAGGGGACGCACTGCGTGTATTTAACACTTTTTCAGCTGACATCCTTGCTTTAAATACTTGATTACGCATTTTGTCAAGTATACTTGGACTGGTGGATGAAGACAGCAGCTCGATTCAACTACGCGAAAATGCACGGTAGCTTGATCATAAAAGCACATATAAACATATTGACTGACATGCATGTTTACCTAAGACCTTGTGTAGTTTAGCTACAGTTTATCCACCTTATTTTGCAAAACGGATGTTAACAGCGGGTGTATTTCTGGTGAATGTGACAAAGTTCCGCTGTCATTGACCGCAATGTAAATAACTAGAAGGATAATAATACTAGAATTTAGTGATATAAGTTTATAAACTATCACACAACCACAGGATGTACAGCAGAATAATGTGCCAATGTTGGATAATTTTCAAACGTCAGAATTTATAGTAAAAGAGTAAGTAAATCATTCACTTGTTGCTGTGTGTTGTGGTATTGAAGAGACGGTAATAAAATCTGCTTCTTTCTTTACCGAGATTGTGACGATGCAGTGTTTCTTGTCTCCATGTAAACATCTGTTCATATGTACATGCATAACCTCCGATGATGCCTTTATTTATTTATTTATTTATTTCCAAAGGCGATGTTTCATAAGCCATGCTGAATGCGTGATCTGCGTGTCTGTTTACTATACACCGCTAAGAAAGACAGAAATCTTTCTGACGAGAACGGAGTGTAAAATGCGTTTATTATTTTTCCAAAATGAAACAAGATGCAGTTTAGATGTAAAGAAAGATGTATATGTACAGTATATATATATATATATATATATATATATATATATATATATATATATATGCATGTATCTCGAACCCCCCAGGTGTCCCAGTCTGAGATTTTTTTCAAAATCTGGTCACCCTATAGTAAACGCACTAGCCGTGTCTGGGACTTCAATTATGACACATTTGAACCTTTATTGGAATGACTGTTCATTGTGTTGCCAATGCATGATGTTAAAACAAAGAGAAAAGGTACAATATCCAGTAATTTATTCTGAATCCCTCTCTCTCTTCCACACACACACAGTCTTTTCTCTCATTCTGTCTTACATCGTCAGTCAGTGATTTGTTTTACGTTTCATTTAGAATTGCTATAGAGTTTTGTTTGATATTCAATTTTCAGAGTTGCGACAAGACTTACTTTCTCATGTCAAATGCACTAAAGAGGACTTTGTGGTTAAAGTTCGGTAAAAAAGAAGCATTCTTAAAATGGAGTTATGTGTTTTCTTCTACTGTAATATCAGTAATGATTTTTAAGGATTATTTACAAACTGTACATTTGGGTGTCCAGCTATATGACCCACGTTGTACAAATGCCTGTTTTCCCAATTCTATATGTATAACTTGATATAAAAACTAAAACTAAAATAAAAAATAAATGTAATGAACTAAAACTAAACTATAAAATATTTAAAAACTAAACTAAATCTAACAAAGAACTAACAAACTAAATGAAAACTAAACTAAATTGGAGTGAAAAATTTCAAACGAAATAGAATTAAAAAATGTAAAACTATTATAACCTTGGTTGACGTCAACAGTGCGGCTCAGTGACACTCAGACTCGGAGTTCAACTGAATGACATCAATATTAGATCAATAACTGTGATCAGACGGCCTAGCCAAACCCTAACTCCAAACCTAGACCTAAGCCAGAAATTTGATTGATAGGAATGTTATTCCAGGAACATTTCGTACTTGAGTAAATCATGTTGTGATTTTGAAACAGCATATCTTTAGCATTATGTTATCTATCTTACTTCTCCCTGTAAAACAATGTCTGTAATCTCAGAATTGTTCTATCCTCTTTTCAGAGAGCATGTCCAAGAGCCGACAGAAGAAGAATTACTAGCTAAACTCCAACAACACCCTCATCTCCACCTCGGCTGGTGACCCTCAGCACATACACCCTAATTTTCATCTCATGTGATGCCTTTTATACATACAAGGACATAATTGCACCAAAACACACCCAGAATCCTCCAGGACTCCATCACGTCTGTGTAGGCCTCATGTTTACATATCCATCAATTTCTGAGGACCTGTTTTCCATTATGGGCTCTGTGGTGCTTCAGGTTTGCCTGGGAAAGGATACATGTGGAACTTCAGAGATCTTGTTTTATGCTCAAGACATTAGTATTCAGTTAGCACTATCAGTACGAATATTTTTTGTTTTGTGAGAAAGCAATCACATTTTCGTAATACAATAATGATACCGTATGTTCCTTAATTTATTTTGGTGAGCCTGTTACAGTCTGAAAAATGCAGAAATGAATTATTTTAAAACCATTGAAAACAAAGGGATTGTGTTAAATGCAATATTGTTTTAGCTGTTTTATTAAGTCCTAGATTCTAGTTTTGACTGTGTGCCATATCTGCTTTTATTTACAATTTACTGTGTATTTTTCTGGAATTTGAATATGCCATTTACATTTCATTGACCTTGGTTATTGTTGTAACTCTCAGCAGGGAGCATAGTGGCACAGTAGCTATATTTACAAAGTTGTAGTTTAGTTATCAACAGGTTTTGCTGTACATTTTTACATAAAATTTGCCAAAAAAAAAAAAAAAAAGGTTGAGTTAGACCACTGCGTTTTCTTTCTTTTTGAGTACGTGTTACATGGGCTCTGTAATTTGTCTACAGGCAAATCATGTTTTTAGGTTTTAGTTTTCTGGAGCATGCTTTACATCAGACAAACTATAGATGACATAACATATTACCATAAAAGCACACAGACATATATTGTACTTTAGTTCTTACATAACTATCCCATTACCCTGTAGCCTAGTTGGGAAAAATCCCAGGTGATCCTACGGTGTTCCTCAGTCTACAGGAAAGTTCAGATAATTTCAAGATGAACACACACTCTTTCAACAGTTGATTTAGAGCTAAATATACAAACAAACCCTCTCACACAGGGAATGTTTTTCTCAATCCAAATGTTGTGGTCTTTCTGACCTTGTGTTAAACACACATCAAAGTAACAAGGCTACCTCCTCTTCCCCATCCGCACACACACAGCCATTCCCCCAATCTTCCTAACATATACACAGAGTTCCCCTTCCACTGTTTATTTACTTCTCCTTTAGGTTTGTAGCTTTAGTGAGGGGGTCTCCCACTACTTCACGTTATAATGAGGTATAACATGTATTTTGTTAAGCTCCGTTACTAAATGCTAAATAGGATTTTACTAATGACCTCTGTTAAAACCAAACCATATAGTTATAAATTAACTGAAAATTAACTGCTGTGAACTAATTGTGAATTAACAGAAATCGATGCAAATTATAAATTTGATCATTCACCAGTCTCAAATGATTTGATATGGAATTCCTGAAAGCCAGGCCTTTTTTGAATTGTATTTTTTGCAACAAGAAAATGGCTTTGCCAAGAAAACAATCACAAATGAGATTTCCTTTTTTTTTTTTTTTTATCGTCTTTTTCTCCCAGTATGGAATGCCCTATTCCCATTACTTAGTAGGTCCTCGTGGTGGTGCGGTTACTCACCTCAATCCAGGTGGCGGAGGACAAGTCTCAGTTGCCTCCGCTTCTGATAGAGTCAGTCCTCGCATCTTATCAAGTGGCTCGCTGTGCATGACACCGCGGAGACTCACAGCATGTGGAGGCTCATGCTACTCCGCGATCCACGCACAACTTACTGCGTGCCCCATTGAGAGCAAGAACCACTTAATCACGACCACGAGGAGGTTACCCCATGCAACTCTACCCTCCCTAGCAACCGGGCCAATTGGTTGCTTACAAGAACAAATGAGATTTCTTAAATATATTACTGGTAATTGTTTCTTCTAGAAAGCAATAAGATTAAATGGAGAGCAAATCTGAATTTCACTAGAGTTTCGGAAGAGATCTCAACAATGTCACATACTGTGCTCAGATTTGCCTAGATACCAAAGTCTGAAATCAAAAGTCAATATTTCTCATAATCTTCTTCCAAGACCAAGTCATGTGAGGTATGCCATCCACAGTAAAGGGATAGTTTACTCACCCTCATGCCATTCCAGATGTGTATGACTTTCTTTTGCTGAACACAAACTAAGTTTTTAGAAGAATATCTCAGCTTTGTAGGTCCTTACAAAGTGAATGTGTACCAAATTGTTTAAGTTCCAAAAAGCATATAAAGGCAGCATAAAAGTAATCCATATGACTTCAGTGGTTAAATCCATATCTTCAGAAGCGATATGATAGGTGTGGGTGAGAAAAAGATCAATATTTAAGTCCCTTTTTATGATCAATCCCCACTTTCACTATCTTCTTCTTTTGTTTTTGGCAATTCGCATTCTTCGTGCATATTGCCACTTACACGGCAGGGAGGAGAATTTATAATAAAAAAGGACTTAAAAATGCATCTGTTTCAAAATAGTTGTGCGTTCCCTTGTGTAACGGTAGCCAGCTGGTAGGTAGTTGTGCAATGTGTGAACCTCACTCCCCTGGCCTCAAGAGGTGCACTAGTGACTGACACTAGAAGCCTCCTCGTTAGTGTGCCCCCCTCCCTTGCCAAAGACCCCAGTTGAAATCCTGCTTGGAGCAAGACTGGTTACAGTAGTGCCGTGACCCAGATGGGAGTAAGGTTTGGGGTCTGAGTGTAACGGTAGCCAGCTGGTAGGTAGCTGTGCAGTGTATAAACCTCACTCCCCTGGCCTCAAGAGGTGCACTAGCAACTCACGCTAGGGGCTGTAGGGCCCCTCCTCATTAGCACGCCTGCCTTCCGTTCCAGAGACCTCGGTTCAAATCCCACTTGGAGTGGGTCGAGCAGGACCGACTGACGCTAGGGGCTGTAGCGTTTAGCCTCCTCATTAGCACACCCACCTTCCATACCAGAGACCCCGGTTAGAATCCCGCTTGGAATGGGTTGAGCAGGACCGGTTACAGTAGTGCTGTGACCCGGACGGGAGTGAGGTTTAGGGGTCTGAGTGTAACAGTAGCCAGCTGGTAGGAAGCTGTGCAGTGTGTAAACCTCACTCCCCTGGCCTCAAGAGGTGCACCACCGACTGACGCTAGGGGCTGTAACCTTTAGCCTCCTCGTTAGCGCACCTGCCTCCCATGCCGGTTCGAATCCCGTGTGGAGCGGTTAGAGTAGGACCAGTCACACTCGCAATAAGTTTTGCATCGCCTCGAAATAGTTTTGCGTTCCCTCTAAATAATTTTACCATGGTTTTACATGGTTTTACTACAGTAACCATATTTTAACCTTGATATTCATAGTATAACTATAGTAATAATACAGGAAAATGAAAACTATGTTAATAAAATTAATAATTTTGTGGTTATTATGGTTTTACTACAAATACCATGGTAAAACCATAGTAACCACAATATTAACCCTGGTTAATCCATAGTAAAACTCACAGTTACTTCAATCACATGTACTACAGTTTTACTATAGTAAAACCATGGCTTCTGCCAAAAAACTATGGTTACTACAGCCTACAATATTACTATAGTAAAACCATGTTTCCAGCAAAAAAAAACAAACCCAAAAAAAAAACTAAACAAAAAACAACAACAACATGGAACTGTCATGGTTACATATAGTAAAGCCATAGTTTTACTACAGTAACCATAATTAAACTATGGTATTTGTTTAGTAAAACCATAATAACCACAAAATTATGATTTTTATTACCATACTTTTTGTTTTCCTATATTATCACTATGGTTTCACAACTAATAACAAGGTTAAATTATGGTTACTGTAGTAAAACCATGGTAAATGTATTGCGAGGGAACGCAAAACTATTGCAAGGACATGCAAAACTTATTGTGAGGGAATGCGAAACTTATTGCAAAAGCATGCAAAACTATTTCAGACAAAAAAAAAAAAAAATGTAATAGGCTCCGTAGTTTCTCACCCACACAAATCATGTTGCTTCTGAAGACATGGATTAAACCACTGGAGTTGTATGGATTACTTTTATGCTGTCTTTATGTGTTTTTTGGACCTTAAAAGTTCTGGCCACCATACACTTAAATTGTGAGGACCTACAGTGCTGAGATATTCTTCTCAAAATCTTTATTTGTGTTCTGCAGAAGAAATAAAGTCATACACATCTGGGATGGCATAAGGGTGAGTAGATGATGAGATAATTTTTATTTTTGGGTGAACTGTCCGTTTTATACACTTACTGTGTCAACAATAGTCTCATTTGGTTCTATTTTACCCCTAATGAAATTTTAAAAGAAGCATCAGAGACAAAGTTGATACTTGAATGAATCATAACTGAGAACCCCTGAGCTACAAAAGAGCAAATTCTGAGAGATAAAAATGTCCTTCTGGGTGGAAAACTCATTGTGCGCCATGGTTTAATATGGATGAACTGGTCGAAAAACTTTTACTCTGTACTAATCATCCGTCTTGCACTGAGAATATCACAGCTTAACTCGGGACTGCCATGGTCAGAATTGCCCGGTGTTGCTTCATCAATGGCCTTCATTGATGACATTCAAAACTAAGTTATTGATTCTTTTAGGTTTAGTTTACACAGCCTGATTGTGCAGCCTTTAAACAATAAACAAACTGTTCTGTCAGAGGAATGCCCTTGACAGCTACGAGGAGATCCATATTGCTTTGGAATGTTTGGAGCTGCCAAAGAGCTTTTCACCTCAGTTGTCAAATATTGCTTCTTATGAAAGAACGGTTTGCCTAGATAATTTTACTAACCATTAAATGTTTTGCACGGATATTATCTGGCCCCAAATGGTACACATTTGCTGTATGATCACCCAGACCAGTTTTACTTTTGGGATGTGATAAAAATACTGAACACACCTTTAAAATTAATTTAATAACATTGCTGATATACCCTATTTCTTAAGGCCAAAACACACTGACCCAACAAACATAGTTGAAAAATGTCATCCAGACAATGGAAAGTGTCGAGACAATTTGAAATATGTTTCATTAAATACTGAAAAGTATTAATTAAAATCATTTCAAATAATTAAAAATAAATTATTTCACCCAGTATTTGTGTGTGCAGTGTATTTTGATGCTTAACCTTAACTGTAACCTCCTAAATGCTTTTAAACTGTCAATAAAAAAAAAATTACTCAGAGGTCCTTAGAGGACAAAAATGTCCGCGTCAAAAACTGCCATAATAATATTATATATTAATATTATTTTTCACTTTCAATGAGTAAATTTTTTTAACCAACATCAGTCCTGATCATAACTACCAAATATTCATTCATTTTCAGGATTTCAACCTTTTAAATGCCAGTTTGTTTATATAATGTCACTATTGTTTTTCACACACACATGCACACCCACACACACACACACACACACACACACACACACACACACAAGCACCAACACACCCACACAATTTTAGCTGCATCATTTATTTAACTGGCCTGCAGTGCTCTATAATACAGCAAACAGAAAATAGGAAAAAAGCATGTATTTTCTCCATAGGCTAAACATGAGAAAAATGGCACCATCTGGTGGAAAATATTAAAAATGTAAATTTTGAAGCCAGGTCTCCGGAATGAAATCATAATATCACAGAATTCATGATTTTATGCTTTAATGGCACTGGGATCAAATATTGCAGTTTTAATGGGTTTCAATGGGGAAATGTTTGTCCTGAAGGTCCTGAGTGTAACTATTTTGTGTACACAGTGTATTATAGATGCAATATTGGAACTGAAGTTGAAATATCAAAATTCCCCCAAAAATACACACCTTTGGCAAAATTTATGCCATTAACACAGCCAAAATGATCGAAAAAGCAAAAATAAAAAAGACAAAAATGTCCCGAAGGTCGCACAAGTGTTAATACTAGAGTTATCAAATAGTTAGTTTAGCAGCATGCTAGGTCAAACTGAGCTAGCCAAGTTTCTTAAGTGCTTATTAATCATTTATTTTGTGAAGTATTTTGGAGAAAACTGAAAAATTATTTCCAAAAGAAATCCAAGATTGTTGTTAATTTTGAAGAAACTGATGAAATGTTAAAATTGTTTTTTCAACTGACAATGATAAAAAAAAACATTGTGCATGTACAGTATGTGTGATTTAATTATTATTATGGCTCGTTATTATATAGGCTACATAAAGTTAAATGGACTGAGAAATACCTGTACTTGAACAATTAAAAACTGAAATGAAAACATATTTGGAAACGATGTCTAAAAGTACAAATCTGAAAGCAATACGAAATATGCAATGGTTTATTATGTACAATATTTTTCTATAATGTAATTTGTGCTGCTTCACTTTCATATAATTGTTCCTGATATGTTTATTATATATCTATTTTTAATAAAAATAAAATATCAAGTTCTTCACGTGACGCTCGCTATTTCTGTTCCATGCGAACGCAGCACTTCCGATATGCGAATGAATCACTCGTTTGAGTCAGTTCTGATCTATGATTCGGTCAAACGGATTAGCAAAACGTTCTGAATCAGTTCGGGATTCAGTCAGCATCATTCGAACAGCTCATACACTCAGTTAATCATTTGTAGCATTTTCTCATACAGTAAACAGAAATGGAAAACTTTATATGGAGAGCAAATAGAGTGCTGGACAAAACAAAAATCGTTTGCCAGCGATGAAGTCTTTCGCCTTCAGGACATTTAACGCCTGCACGTGCAGCTTGTCAATGACACTACTTCGGGTAAGGATATTTTTTTCAACTAAAATAGTACACGAAAAACATTTAAAGTAGGCATTACCGTTTTTTTATTTTTGTTTTTTTTACCTTGGCAATTCTATGGTATTACCGCTAGGGCCGTAGCAAGGTAATCTGGCCCCCTGACTGTACATTGCTCTGTGCCCCTTTCCTATTAAAACATACAGTTTAGAATTTGTTGCAGGGTCCCCTGGACCTTTGGGCCCCTAGAATCGTTACCACCTTTCACCCCACTAGCTACGGCCCTGATTACCACCTGATACTATCATTAGGGTACCGCCACAATAGGCTACAATATCAAAAGGTAATTTTGAGAGAAACTTTTAAATTTGACATCTGGTTTGTTTCTCATCAGCTGTACTGTACTAACAAGCTTACACATAAAAATGAGTTTAGACTGAAGGGTAACCAAGGCCTTTCATGGAAGCTTCTCAGACCATTGAAGACCAGATAACATGTCCATGCTTCTCTTTTAGCTTTTCTCAAGCTCAACAGGTGGCAGTAGTCTCTGTGTTATGGTGTGTGAGTATCTTGGCTTACTCAGTCCATTAGTCTTCCTCTCAAACAGATGGAAGTCAATGGGTTGGGTTCCCCCATCATTTGTTGGTAGACAGGTTAGAACAATGTTGACAGCTGTAAAAAGTGATGTCAGGCAGAGTGGTATGTAAGCTATGTGGCTGTATGTTAGTTCTCCCATGCTTATCTTGCCTCTGTGAGCTGCTTGTTTGATGATTGAGATTTTTCCCATTACTACTTTCTTTTGAGGTGTTTGCATGTGGAATTTGGAGCTTGTAAGTCCTTGCCTCCCACTGCATTCTTTACTAGCACACACAGAGAGTTCTCATTACATAGCGCTGTATTTCAAGTGTCCTGTCTTACTTCTGTCAGCTTACAGCTGTTTGTGCAGAAACATTTTCTTCATGGCTTGATGACGGTGTTTAGAGGCAATACAGACCTTCAAAGCTGATGTATGCTGCCAGAAGGGTATTTATTACTTCATAATACTTATTTGTAATTGTACTTGTAAAAATGATCCGATTACAATAAAACAATACCATCTGATGTGCGAACATCGTCATTACATAAACATTTGGCATTATGTATGTAATGTCATTACATAAACATACATTATAATTTCTCATCCAAAACCGATTATATCTCTTCAGGAGACATGGATTAAACCACTCGAGTTGTATGAATGACCTTAATGCTGCCTTTATGTCTTTTCTGAAGCTTGAAAGTAGGGCTGTCAACAAGGCTGAGAAAGTAAATTGGAAATGTACACTTACATATTACCGTGTAAGGGGGTTCAGTGGAAAGGAGGAGGCGAGAACCGGCTTGACAACTTAAATAATAATTTAATAAACAATTTAAACAAAAAACACACAACCAAAAACACACAGTACAGCTGCCTGCAATTCTCTCTCTCTCGAAATGTCGTCCCCGGCCGCCTTTATCCCTCGCGCGCCCTATCAGGCTGATTGGGGACCGGGTGTGTCTCATTCCAGCCCGGCCCCGCCCTCCTCGGCTCTACACACCAAAATTCTAATTATATTCAAATTTTAAAGACATTATTTCAGGTAGGGGAAAACATATACAAGATTTTTAAATTGACGTCGTCTCCAGTGTCCACAAGACGGTGCAATGAATCAATATAAACCAATCAGCACTGTGTTATAGCTATTGTTTTTTTTTTGCAAAGAACATATCTGGCTGTTAACAAATGTGCGTAAAATGATAAAGTCAAAAAGATTTAGCCAGCACATATTCTCAAATTTTAAGTAAAAAAGTAAAACGAGAAAATAAATGCTTCAATAGACAATTTTATGTTAACTTAGTGTTGCACAGTAGCCTGTACCGGTGCCATAGAACTACCATATCCTCAAGCTTCATAATACTGGCAATACCACAGTGTTTTTCATTAAATACAGTTGTATGTACATACCAAATGCTTATGCAACAAGACACTGATGAGAGCAATGTATAGTCAAGACACAGCCGCCAGGGGCCGTTCACTCGGAATGTGTCCGTCTTTTTCGCTGCGCTGTGTCTCGCTGTTATTTCAGCGTCTTATGCAGGAGCAATGCATTTTTTTTAGATGCTGTGTCAATTTAAAAGTAGATTCAACGTTTAAAATGCATCTTGAGACATTTTATTCGTTGCCCTGAGTCTGTTTTAGCCCAAGAATGTGATTGTTCTGAATGGCCCATAAGTCATCGTCAATGGTTGGCAGACATATAAAAATGTGCATTTTTATCTTAAAATTATCTTGAATTTCGAATTTTAACCCTTTAATGCATACATCTGGTCTTTAGTGACCCGGGACCTCATTCCACCCCCGATACCTCATCCATTTTATGTCCACACCTCAACCTTTCTGTTCTGAATCATGTAACAAAAAAAAAGCTTTTTTATAACTGCTTAATTAACAAAAGTGTTTAGGGTCATTACGACCCTAGATATGTAATAGTGTCAGGTTTTTTTGTGCTTCCATAAATCATATTTTTATGATAATCTCATAACTATAGTTTGCTATAACAAGATATATATATTTCTTTGTTTATTACAAGACAAATGAGTACTATACAAATGACTAAGTCACGTTGATTTTCTGTGTGACACTGGTGTATTATCAGTACATGTGTTCACATACATATGCTATTTCTTACTCAAGGAGGCACTAATGTGTCGGTAATTGACTTGATTTAGGCCACATTTGACATTGCTATTTGAGAGGAAGCAATGTGAAAGTAAACTATAGCAAGTACAACACATGAACAGTATGATTTGGCTATTGCCAGTTGGGTTTACTATTGAAAGTTTTGCATCTATTTAGACTTAAAAAGTGCCTGATAAAATACATAGCCTATGTGTAGCTTATGTGTAGATTAGCGTATGTCTTATGTGTAGCTCAGTAGGTGTTTGACATCCAGTAGCGTCTCATGAAATTTCAGCATGGAAGTAATGAATCCTGTTTTATATTTGTTGCATCATCTCTTTGATATATATAAATCAAATCTGTCAATCGATAACATTTTTTAATCAAATTAATTACATGGTATGCCGATTAATTAATCAAATTACTCGCATACATAAATATTTGCTGAGAAAGCCCCTCAAATAACAATAATACAATATATAATAATTAAATAATTATAAATAGTTATATTTAAATAATTATAAGTATATATATATATATATATATATATATATATATATATATATATATATATATATATATATATATATTATAAAAATAATAATGCAGATAATTAAAATGCATTACATTATTTTAGCACACAAGTTAAGCATTAAAAAAGACAATACAAAAAAATGGCTTTAGAATGCAATATATTGTTTATTTCCATATACTAAACAGTCCGAGATTTATTATGAGGGCTTGTTTAAGTATGCGTCAATGTACACCTGTGTCAGATGGACGCTTTTGGAGCATCTCGGTTGCGTCGCGTCATAAACATACCGTTTTTAAGTTATTGTGTCAAGTTAAACGAAGTTTGAAACTTAGAAAAACACAAGATCCCTGCCTTCGGATCTGCGCTCCATCAAGCTGTATTTGAATGAAAGAAGGTGTTCTCATCTTGTGGTGTCTGCTGTCGGTGAGCGTGGTTTGTTCTCTGTCTGTATAAGCTGCGTGTTGCCTATAGTGCTGGGCGATAAAACGATACCGATATCGGAATAGTTTTGTTTATTTATATCGCTGATACATTTTTTAGTAATTTTCGATATATTTCCTGTTCTACATCTAGACGATCGGTTCAGGTATGTGTCGCTAAAAAACGCAGCAGTTTGGCAAAGTTAAACACACAGCTATAGCTAACTGAATCACTGTCATTCTGTTAGCAATGAGGTTCGGAAGCCGCCAGCTAGCAGCTAGCTAACCGGCTAATTTAAAATCATTGTGTACCGAACAAGACAGCACTGACAATCCAATACAGCTATCGACTGAATACAACAACAACCCTGACATCAACACCATTGCTGTTTATTTATGAACTATTTAGTTAAAAAAAAAATTCATGAGCCAAAGCGCTGTCACGGGCAAGAAAGTGTTTCTTCTTCTTGTGATGTTTATTGACGGTTGGCAATCCAGTTTATGGTGCAGTACTGCCACCTACTGAGATGAAGTGTGGCGCATCACAAAGACTTTCAGTGGAGTCAAACGTCAGCTAAAGATGATGCAATTGGCGAAATTTCATCAAAAAGAGGTCACACACCTTACGTAGGATTAAATCTTGAACTGAGTGTATTTTAAATGTAGCTTACCCTCTAGAGTTTACTTGTAAACAAACAAGCTACATTTAATTCATTCTTAAGGTCTAAAAAACATGTGGAATGCAGTATCGCCCCCATTAATGGTATGAAATGTATATCATGATAAATATCGATATGTAACGATATGAAAGAAATATTGTGATACATTTTTATTTTTATTTAATTTATTTATTTCTTTTTGCCATATTGCCCAGCCCTAGTTGCCTATACAGCTATAGTTTCACTTACTGCCCCCTGGAGAAACTCCAAGCTTGAATTGCTCAGATGGAAGCAATATTCCTTATTACGGTCCGGGGACATGAATAATTGCTTTAATTTTTTTACGCTGAATTTTTTATATATACAACAGTTAATTCCGGTCCTCGAATCTGATTGGACGAGAGACGTTCCATGAGTGCTGATGTCTCAGAACAGCAGTAGTCAGACGCTTCACTCTCTGTAAGTGCCTCTTTTTGCGATTTTTGCCTTTTTTAAAGAAAAGGAAAGATGAGCTGAAATAATGTTTAGTGATAATCAGTGTTACACCACAAACTCTGTTGATTGAGCTTAACTTGTATTGAACCTAGAATATTCCTTTAAATTAGTAAGAATTGTTGCTCTAGTTACTACTTCAGTTAATTATTCCAGAGACCATTTCGCAGAGACAGGCCACTTCTATTAAAATGAATGGGAGAAACTGGAACGCCCAACGGCAGCCAAATGATATAGAATGGAAGTCCCAACTTACAGTTAAAAGAGCCAATCACCTTTTAGATACAGACATTGCCTGTCAATCAACTCGAGAACACGCATACGCATTAGCTGTACAAGCCGGGAAAATTGCAGTTTTTTTTTTTTTTTTTCGTAATCTGAGGTAAAGAAGCACAATTTATGAGACCAGTGTTGTCAGATTTTACTGCTGATTTGAAATATGTTCTTTGATTGTAATCTTGACCAACCGTTTTGGAGATTGTGGTCTTTCCCCATTCAAGTAGATAGAAGCTGCACTGTCATGTCTGGAAATAGCCTCCCGAGAGCATCACAAAGATGGCTGACAGTGGACTGACTTGGTATAAACATCTGATAAACATCTTAAACAAAGCCCACATCCACACAAATCTGTTTTTGTTTGAAAACTCCAGTTTCAGTTGCCTAACAACATCTTTTTCCAAAGTATGCGGTAATGGAGAGCATTTTAGTATTGATGAGATGTATAAACATTTGCAAAATTAATGCATTTTCAAATGAAAATGTATTAGTGTGGAGGGATGCCACGGTGTGAGTTTTTGACAAGAGCATATTCACTACATTCCAAATTGTAAACATCACTAAAAATGTTTTGAATATCGTTCTAACATCTGACAGGGAATGTTTTGAAGTTGAATAGCAGACCAAAAAAAAAACAAAAAAAAAACACACATCTAGATGTCTGCGTCCCAAACCGTATACTTCTGCACTATTCAATGCCATTTTTTTGTTGAAATACAGTGAAAGGAAGAGTACTACAAGTGCCAGAATGATGGACTACTGCAACCAAAAAAACAAAACAAAAAAACAAGTGTGGAATGTTGGACACTTTTTGGATTCAGCAGGTGTGGCTTGCCCTACGTAGTGAATGGGTGGAGTTACTTGCTAGCTGCAGCACACAGTGCGTCATTTGGAACACAGCTAAGGTGTGCAGTGTATGCTTTTTACTCGTTAACAAAGACTAAAAGTTTAAATTAATCAAACCAAATGACCTGATGCTGGGACACTTCACTGTCATGTTTGTAGGGGAGTTTAGCTATCTGCCTATTTAAGCACTAATGATGCTCTTCATTCTCACCCCCCTCTCCTTCTGCTCGTCCTACTCACCCGCCCCACCCCACCCCGCCCAGCACCTGGACCCTGTTCTTGAATCCTGGTCCTGAAAGCCTGGCCTTGTCATCTTTTTTTTCCAGGCTGTAATTTAGGAGATGGATAGCCAGGCTCTACTGTATTAGGAGTGAAAGAAACGTCCAACCTCACCCTCTGGCAGGGCATGGCAAAGAAAGGGAAAGGGTGTCACTGCACCCGCACAATGCAGTCAGATCAAGGAGGGTCCCCCGATTTGACATGTCAAGATTGGACCATCCACTCCACTTGCTCCTCCTCTATTCTCCTTAACTGCTGCAATTCAACGCCCTCTCCGCCAGCTTCCTAACTGTAATTAGGTGGCTGTCCCTGCAGTGTCGAGCCTTTTTGACTATCTGTGTCTGCGGCGGCCCCAGCAGATGCACCTGCCCCATGTCCTCCACCACTCAGGTGAGCCGGGGCAGTTAATCTCATGTGACCCCTGGCAGACTCTCAAACACCTGTCTGCCAGGTGCCACTTTATCACCTGGACGCTCCCCGTTCTAGTCTGGTTGAGGAAAAGGAGGGTGGGAAATAACCAGAGACAATGTGTGAGAGAAAGTTCAACACTCTTCAGCTCTAGCTCAGCCCACACCTTTCTCTTGCTGCCCGCTCTTTTGTGAACAGCAGCTGCTTAGGTGTGTGTATGTGTGTCTTTGAGTTTCACATTAGACTGTGTGCTGGAGTGATGAGTAGTTTTGAATTGTTATTCTAAATAAGCTGATTGGAAAAGGTTTAGTAAAAGTGAGTTGTAGGAGTCTACTGATGTCTTGGTTGACCACTTCATAATTGAATATAAATATTATGTTTTTACGTGGCTCTGATAAATCGTAGCATTCAGCGGTCAAAATTTTTTATGAAATGACTGATACACTATACACTTGAGTGCATAAGTCCTTGCAGAATCTGCAAGATGTTTATCATTAAAAAAAAAATTAAAAATTGCTTTTTGTACTACCCTAATGAAGCTATTTGACATAACAGATATATACATATATTCCACAAGACAGAATAATAATTGATATACAAAAAAATTTATGAAAATAATAATAATCTTAATATGGTTTGATGCTTCCTGGATGATAAATGACTGTTTGTATCTTTTGTGCATGAGTCCCTGCTTTGCCATGAGCAGTGAAGCTGCCCACTGTTCTTAAGACAAATCGTCCAGGTACTGCAAGTTCTTTGGTTTCCCAGCATCTTCTTCCCATTTCAGTTCTTCCCAGCAGTGGTTATATGATGTTGACATCCAGCTTTTACACTTGTGGCAATTGAGGGACTCTTGAACAACTATTAAAAAAGGTGCAAACATTCTCTGATGCTCAAGAAGGCAACACACTACATTAAGAATCAAAGGGGATGTAAACATTTGAACTGGACAATTTGAGTAAAATTTGTATTATTTTGTTTTGTGGAGTGTGTAAATATCTGTTACGTAGCATCTAATGGGCAGTTCTAAATAAAAATAAATGAATTTACACAAATGCTCATGTTTAAAATAGTGCTGTCAGTCGATTAAAATTTTTAATTGCAATTAATCACATCATTTTTTGTAGTTAATTGCTATTAATCGCAGACAGTGCTGAAATTTGACACTATATATATATATATATATATATACTGTATTTACATTTATGCATTTGGCAGACACTTTTATCCAAAGTGACTTACAGTGCACTTATTTCAGGGACAATCCCACTGGAGCAACCTGGAGTTAAGTGTTTTGCTCAAGAACACAATGGTGATGGCTGTGGGGATTGAACCAGCAACCTTCTGATTACCAGTTATGTGCTTTAGCCCACTACGCCAACACCTCTCCATATATATATGTGTGTGTGTGTGTGTGTGTGTGTATGTATGTATATCATATATATATATATATATATGATATCAGGTATCATTATTGTAACAATGCTGGAAACAGGCAGGCGAAAAGACGATGGTGAAGTGATGAACCCAAGTGCAGTTTATTTCCAAACGTGGGATCCAAAAACCCTGACTACTAACGTGAACAAAATGAAACATAAACAAAATATCACTTGACTAAAACTTGACTTGGCTTAACTTGACTTCATGATACAACAAAGTTACATACACAATACCTAGACACTAGACAATGGCAAACATGAGGGCTTAAATACAAGGACATAGGTAACAGGTAAACAAGACAACCAATCACAAGATTAAACTGTAAACAAGATAACAAGACAAAATTAACTTAAACCAAAGCAATCAAAAGCTAGAGCATTACAAAAATAATTTATCAGTGTACAAAAACATCTCCAAAGTGTCCAAAAGCCTCTCCAAAAAACAAAACAAAAAACAACAACAAAACATAATAATTGTACATAAGGACTAATTACACATGCAAACACAACAATGACTAAATGTTTGCATAGCTTGCAGACATGATTTTAGTAATGAGATTTCACAGAATGAGTGCCATTTGACTCAGTGATTCTGCATCACTGAGTCTGTGTCATTTACTTGGTGCCATTTCCTGGTGGCCATATGTAACAGTCACCAATCACATGTCTCTCTGCCCAAATATGAATGATTTCTGCACTGATCTGAACCCAAGCTGATTGGTTTAGTGTTCTATGATGCTACATCATTTCCGATGACATCATCTGATCCAGAAAAGCTAAGGTGTTTTCAGACAGATTACAAGATGCCAGTAGGGCTGGGCGATATGGGCAAAAAAATTATCAGTTGTTTTTTTTTCATATCATTCGATATCGATATTTATAACGATATGCATTTCATACCATTAAAGGGGGAGGAAATGCATTCCACATGTTTGTTAGACCTCAAGAATTAATTAAATGTAACTTGTTTGTTTACAAGTAAACTCTAGAGGGTAAGCTACATTTAAAATACACTCAGTTCAGGATTTAATCCTACGTAAGGTGTGTGACCTCTTTTCGATGAAATTTCGCCAATTTCATCATCTTTAGCTGACGTTTGACTCCACTGAAACACTTTGTGACGCTCCACACTTCATCTGAGTAGGTGGCAGTACTGCACCATAAACTGGATTGCCAACCGCCAATAAAATTTACAGGTAGACACTTTCTTGCCTGTGACAGCACTTTGGATCATGAAAAACATTTAACTAAATAGTTTATAAATAAACAGCAATGGTGTGGTTGTCGGAGTTGTTGTTGTATTCAGTCGATAGCTGTATAGCATTGTCAGTGTGTCTTGTTTGGTACACATCATTATCATATTAGCCAGTTAGCTAACTGCTAGCTGGCGGCTACCGAACCTCATTGCCGGTTTCCATGACAGCAGGGCTGCCTGCTAATACTTCCCAACAGGCTGATTTCATGACAGTGATTCAGTTAGCTATAGTTGTGTATAACTTTGCCGAACTGCTTGCGCTTTTAGCGACACGTACCTGATCCGATCGTCTAGATGTAGAACATATGCTAAATATAGAAAATGACTCAAAAGTTCTATCTATATTTAATTTTTTATTTTTTTTGTGATAAATATTGATATTGTTTTATTGCACAGCCCTAGATGCCAGATAGCCAGATGCTGTGTACAAATTGTGTACATTATGCTTTGTGTCAATTATCTAATGCTTCGGTTACCTTTTGTGTGGGCTCGTTTCAAAGATAGTCACCTCTAAATAATGGTATGGGATATTTTATGTTCTGTTTATTTTTTGTGAAATTATAAGTGAAAACGTGGCATATAAGCAACACCTGTTCACATGAAACATAAATGTCAAAGACATATACTAAGCTATTACTCGCTATATTTTTGCCTCTAAATAAAACTGGTTGTATTCTACTCTTTGAGAGCTATCCAAAAACATACAGTTGAAGTCAGAAGTATACATACACCTTAGCCAAATACATTTAAACTCAGTTTTTCACAATTCCTGACATTTAATCGTAGAAAACATTTCCTGTCTTAGGTCAGTTAGGATCACTACTTTATTTTAAGAATGTGAAAAATCAGAATAATAGTAGAGAGAATTAATTATTCCAGCTTTTCTTTCTTTCATCATATTCCCAGTGGGTCAGAAGTTTACATGCACTTTGTTAGTATTTGGTAGCATTGCCTTTAAATTGTTTAACTTGAGTTAAACGTTTTGGGTAGCCTTCCACAAGCTTCTCACAATAAGTTGCTGGAATTTTGGCCCATTCGTCCAGACAGAACTGGTGTAACTGAGTCAGGTTTGTAGGCCTCCTTGCTCGCACACACGTTTTCAGTTCTGCCCACAAATTTTCGGATTGAGGTCAGGGCTTTGTGATGGACACTCCAATACCTTGACTTTGTTGTCCTTAAGCCATTTTTCCACAACTTTGGAGGTATGCTTGGGGTCATTGTTCATTTGGAAGACCCATTTGCGACCGAGCTTTTACTTCCTGGCTGATGTCTTGAGATGTTGCTTCAATATATCCACATAATTTTCCTTCCTTATAATGCCATCTATTTTGTGAAGTGCACCAGTCCCTCCTGCAGCAAAGCACCCCCACAACATGATGCTGCCACCCCATGCTTCACGGTTGGGATGGTGTTCTTCGGCTTGCAAGCCTCACCCTTTTTCCTTCAAACAAAACGATGGTCATTATGGCCAAACAGTTCAATTTTTGTTTCATCAGACCAGAGGACATTTCTCCAAAAAGTAAGATCTTTGTCCCCATGTGCACTCGCAAACTGTAGTCTGGCTTTTTAATGGCAGACTACAGTTTGGAGCAGTGGCTTCTTCCTTGCTGAGCAGCCTTTCAGATTATGTCGATATAGGACTCATTTTACTGTGGATATAGATACTTGTCTACCCGTTTCCTCCAGCATCTTCACAAGGTCCTTTGCTGTTGTTCTGAGATTGATTTGCACTTTTCGCACCAAACTGTGTTCATCTCTATGAGACAGAATACGTCTCTTTCCTGAGCATTATGATGGCTGCGTGGTCCCATGGTGTTTATACTTTCGTACTATTGTTTGTACAGATGAACGTGTTACCTTCAGGCATTTGGAAATTGCTCCCAAGGCTGAACCAGACTTGTGGAGGTCCACAATTTTTTTTTTTCTGAGGTCTTGGCTGATTTCTTTTGATTTTCCCATGATGTCAAGCAAAGAGGCACTGAGTTTGAAGGTAGACCTTAAAATACATCCACAGGTACACCTCCAGTTGATTAAAATTAGCCTATCAGAAGCTAATTGCTTAAAGGCTTGACATCATTTTCTGGAATTTTTCAAGCTGCTTAAAGTCACAGTTAACTTAGTGTATGTAAACTTCTGACCTGCTGAAATTGTGATATAGTCAATTAAAAGTGAAACAATCTGTCTGTAAATAACTGTTGGAAAAATTACTTGTGTCATGCACGAAGTAGATGGCCAAAACTGTAGTTTGCTAACATTAAATCTGTGGAGTGGTTAAAAAATAAGAGTTTTAATAACTTCAGCCTAAGTGGATGAAAACTTCTGACTTCAACTGTATGGCACATGGCTCTCTGATGAGTTTGATGTTTTGATTACAATAATATGTACAGTGCAAAAGTTTTCATAAATGATCAAAATGGAACACTTCTGATTTGTCTTCAAATTTCAAAGCACTTGTTCTGTTTTGGTTATAATACCTACATGCATTGTAAAGTAAAGCTTCTAAGCTTACAAACGATGTGTTGGTCAAGACTGCAGTTATCTATATATATATATATATATATATATATATATATATATATATATATATATATATATATATATAAAAGATTCTCACGGGCCCAATCCGAGCTTAAAGGGTTAAATATACAATTCTTTATTTCGTTCTATCTTTTGTACTTTCTTTCTCTCTCTCTCTCTCTCTCTCTCTCTCTCTCTCTCTCTCTCTCTTTCTTTCATTTCTTCATACTTTCATACTTCAGTTCTTCCATACTTTCATTCTTTCTTTCATTGTTTCATTCTTTCTTTCCACTCCATTTTTGTTTCTGTCTTTCTCTTTCTCTGTGCCCCTTCCCTTCGTTCCTCAGGTTGCCTGCGCTCTCTGAATGGGCACTCTTTAGGGGAAATAGCTGGGGTTCAAAGCGCTGCACTCCGGCCGCCTGAATGGAGTGAAAAGGATCTTTTAACAAACATTCCCTGTGCGCCAGGCGCTCCAAACTCTCCAGTAATAAATTAACTTGTGGCCAAAGTGCGACGAACATTCTGCGGCAGCGGAAGCAATCTGCTGCTCTCTCACCCTACCTCTCCCAGATTAATGAAACAGAATGCTGGCTAATTTGCATACAGGTGAGAAGAAGAAAACGCCAGAAAGAAGCAGGTCTAGATAAAGGATGGGAATGGGGTGATGAGCTTTGAATAGCAAAAGAGGGATACTTTCATGTACGGGGACGAGAGGGGGAGAGAGAAAGAGAGAGAGAGAGAAAATAAGAGAGAGTTTTTTCCTTTTCTTTTCTCTCTCATCCTCAAAGGCAGAGGTCAGTGCTGGCATTTGAAGAGACTGCCCAGCAGCTGTCTACATAGCTCCGTCATTAGCTGCAAAGGGGGCCATTAGTCCTTGTCAACACTGTTCTGGCACACACAAGCACAATGCTGTTACTCTAGCCGCCACTAGAGGTCACTAT
This sequence comes from Myxocyprinus asiaticus, assembly GCF_019703515.2. Taxonomy (NCBI): domain Eukaryota; kingdom Metazoa; phylum Chordata; class Actinopteri; order Cypriniformes; family Catostomidae; genus Myxocyprinus; species Myxocyprinus asiaticus. The sequence goes on along the minus strand of NC_059345.1, from coordinate 8,401,415 downwards.
GTACCATGCCAGTAGCAACAAGTGTGCGACAATCAAGCCACACTCCCTTTGTTCTAAATAAACAGAGAAGTTTTGGTGCATGTGGCGGCAGTTGATTAATTGAGCAAGGGTTGTGTGTCCAAAGAAAATGAAAACTCTCGTTTTACTTCTTCATACTCTGTTTTGCAACTGTGCACAATGTTATGTAACAAACCACCAATGCAGTTCATGTTTGAATATGCATCCTGCTAAACTAGTCATTTAGCCACAGCATGCTGTAAATACAGGCTGCTTCGAGAGATAATAGAGCAGAGCTGCATAATCTCCCTCTATGTAGTCAAGATAACGGTGACCTTTTGCCTTCTCATCTTTCGCCCTATCTGAATGAGCGACTTATCTGCCTCCCTGCTGAGAAGCAACAGGTAGGCCACGCTGTAAGAATTGATGTTCACACCTGGGCCAATTGATAAAGCACAGTTGCTCTTCATTATTTGTGTGTACTTGTGAGGCCTTGTTTACACCTGGTATTAAATGGACAGTTTACCCAACACAGGAAATTCATATTGTTTCAAACCAAATGTGACTTTTCTTTCTTCCATGGAGCACAGAATTTTAACCTTTCTATATGGTGACCAGAATGTCAGAATGTGGTTAACTGACAGGCAAGTAGGTGCTCCTTCACTGTTATTCAAACGCATTCAAAGAACAATGTGTTTTGGATAAAATGGATGAATCTCAAAAAGTTTTGTACCAGTTTACACCTGTATTTAGCATTGCCCAATTTCAAATGAATCACCCTAATTGAATATTAAACGAGGCCTGAGTTTCTGAATGTGTGTCCTCATGCATGTGTCCTGCAGTGCATGTGTGTAGATATTAGGGGCAGATTTCGGTGTTCTTGTGGCAAACGTGAGAAGCGTCATTGATACAGCATCTTAAGTTTCCTGATAATCGCCCTTGAAGGAAGTAATGTGGCTTTCCCACAGAGACAGGACAATAAGCCCAGTCTTGAGCGGTGAAACACAGCTACCTGGACCTCTCTTCACTTGCACAGCCCATCCAGGCTGTCCTAGAGTATGGAATGCATGTATCTGCTCAAATTCAGCTACTTGCAATGTATCGAGAGGTGCTTGAAACCTCTAAACAGACATTCAGTATTTCTGTTGAAAATGTTCTGAAAACAAGTTGTCTGATGTTACAATTTAAGAAACTCATGGGTTTCCAAAACTGATTATTATACTGGATGTATACTTATGCAATATATTGCAATACTAGGATCTAATATGACCCAATACTTCCTGTAACCTGTACTTTATAACAGCTTTCACAGTGTTGTGTAAAAAGTAAGTGAACCCTTAGATTTAATAACCGGTCGATCCTCCTTTGGCAGCAATAGCCTCAACCAAGCATTTCTGGTAGCTGCAGATTAGACCTGCACATCGTTCAGAAGGAATTTTGGACCATTCTTCCTTACAGAACTACTTCAGCGCAGCCATATTCTTAGGATGTCTGGTGTGAACAGATCTTTTGAGGTCATTCCACAGCATCTCTAATGGGTTATGGTCTGGGATCTAACTGGGCCACTCCAAAATGTGGATTTTCATTTTTTTATGCCAATCTGTAGTGGATTTACTTCGATGTTTAGTTCCTGCTGTAACCCCCAACTTCTACTGAGCTTCAGCTGGCGTACAGCCACCCTAACATTATCCTGAAGGATATATTGATAAACTTGTGAATTCATTTTTTCCTTGATGATGGCAAGCAGTCCAGGCCCCGAAGCAGCAAAGCAGCCCCAAATCATGATGCTCCCTTCACCGAACTTCACTGTTGGGATGATGTTTTCATGTTGGTATGCGGTGCCCATTTTACGCCATGCATAGTGCTGCGTCTTTTCCCCAAACAATTCAACCTTAGTTTCATCAGTCCACAAAACATTTTCCCTGTAGCGTTTTGGAGTGTCAAGGTGGTGTTTGGCAAATTTCAGGAGCACAGCAATGTTCTTCTTGGAAAGCAGCGGCTTCCTTCGTGGTGTCCTGCCATGCCTGTTTAATGTTTTGTGTACAATAGACTTATGAACAGAGATGTTAACTAGAGCCAGACCGATATGGGATTTCTGAGACAATACCGATTTTAGAGGGGGAAAATTCACAGATTACCAATATGGTGGCCGATATAGTTAATTTTTGAGTTGGAATTAAAACAGACCTTTTCTATGTGGACTGTTCACCAATTTTGCACCAATATGACTATGCAAAGGTACTCAGAAGGCTGCTTTCTTAAACAAATATTTTTATCAAAGAATATTTGACATTATTATTATACATTGTCAACCAATTCTAGAAATGAACACAGAGAAAATAAAGAATAAAAATACAATAAATAGCTTAATAAACATCAGTACTGTATGTTCAGTATCAGTCAGTTGCTGACCATTTAAATAGAGTATAAATTAAAATGATAGCTAAATAAAAATCAGTACTGTATGTTTCGTATCAGTCAATTGCTGACAATTTATATAAAGAATAAATACAAATAAAATAAATAGCTAAATAAAAATCAGTAGTACTGTTTAGTATCACTCAAATGCTGACTATTTTAATACAGCCCGTCAATTAAGGGCAGGTTGTAAAACAAGAAGCACAGCTTCTCGGCATTTACACCTGCCAAGTCAAGAGATAAACAGCAGCAGCGGTGTTACACTGTATTCTGCTATACAAGTTTAGGGGAAACTTTCAATGGTGGAAAACCAGACTTTTAAATATTACATTTTGTAAATGCAATGACTGGAATTGTTCGGTTGAAGGGGGTACCAAACTGCGAATCCTGAACAAAACAGTTTGGTGAATACATGTTTACACATTAGCTTCCACTCAGCTGACAAGGTATGAAAGTAGCTACGTGGTTTGCTAGTTAGCTATAAGCTCGTTGTCACGGAGAGTAAAAGATGGACGTTGTTTGTTTACTTTCCAGCATTGCGTCTCATCAACTAGGTAACAACGTAGTGTGAAATCAACACTCAACAGACACAATCCACCACCACACTGTTGTCTGCTGAGCTGCTAAAAGATGCTCTGCTTACCTTTCAATCTGCTACGTTACTGACTGCACTGACAAACTATAGCTGGCTAACATAGCAAACAGATGTGGTAAACATGAGTGACATGGTTGTCAGGGACAGGGTTAATGTATATTAGTTATATTGAAAAGGGAAAATTATGGGGTCATTGTTTATTAACTTTCCAGTATGTATTTCACAAACTAGTTAGCAACTTACCGTGAAGACACCGCTTAACTCGGCACCGCTTAACACCGCACTGTCAGCAGAACCACTGTCAGCTCAGCTCTGTAAACAATGGAATTGGAGCACGCTCTGCTGGACAAACTACGTTATGACACCAATTCTAAATCACCCCAACCATTGTTTTCTGCATTATATGTTCTGAAAAAAAAGTTTTCTTATCTGCGCATATCGGAAAACATATACGCAGATACGCAAGGCACTAATGTTAACCAGTTCCAATGATTCCTTCAAATCTTTTTGCTGTGACTCTAGGGCTCTTTTTACCTCATTGAGCATTCTGCTGTGTGCCCTTTGAGTCATCTTGGTTGGACGGTCACTTCTAGGGAGAGTAGCCACAGTACTAAATTGTCTCATTTATAGATAATTTGTCTTACTGTGGACAGATGAATATCTAAGCTCTTCGAGATAACTTTATTACCCTTTCCACCTTTATGCAAAGCAACAGTTCTTGATGGTAGGTCTTCTTTTTTCCAGGCATGATCCACATCAGCAGATGGTTCTTGTGAATGGCAAACTAAAAATGTTTGAGTGCTTTTTATAAGTCAAAGTAGCTCTAACCCACACCTCCAATCTCGTTTCATTAATTAGATGCAAGGTTTGACAACTCCTGACACAAATTAGCTTTTATTGACGTCATTAGCCTAGGGGTTCACATATTTTTTCCAACCTATAATGTGAATGTTTGAATGATGTATTCAATATGTACAAGAATAATACAATAATGTGTGGTATTAGTTAAAGCAGTTCACGTTTGTTCATGATTGTAACTTACACCTTGTCCTAACCAGACGTTATGCGATAAGATTCCAGCGACATGCAATCAGTCTGTCCACACCAGGCGCGACGCGACACCACAATATTAATACACTAAAATGAGATAAATTGACAATAAAATGTAGAAAACAGAGCAATCACAGATGAAACAGTCTGTTTACTGAACAGTCTGCAACTCATTTTCTCACAGAAGCTCCGAATGGGCATTCGCTTTCTACAGCAAACCCAGAGGGGATAAATACACAATCACACACATACACACGGCAAAGTTACTTTATGAATTGCATCCTAATTCAGGATATGTTACGTTTATGTTCACGTGGTACTTCTGTTGTTATTTCACCAGTCTCCTCATAACTGGGAAGAGGAGAGAAAGTTGGAATGAGCCAGGATCTCCCCTCTGCCATTCTGAATCTGAACCGGTGTGTGTGTGTGTGTGTGTGTGTGTGTGTGTGTGAGACAGCGCTGGCTAAAGAGAGCAAGACTTTAAGCACAACATTCGGTAGGTGTGTGACACCCTTGGCCTAAATCAAGTTGTTGTGAACTGGCTAGTGAGATGCCGACTTTAATATACTGCAATAAGAATAATTTTAGACAATTTGGTGACTGCACTGGCTTGCGCGATGTCGCAGAAATAGAAACCATTCCAAAAATAGAAAGGCTTGTCGCTGTCGCTCATCGTGTGTCGCAGCTGGTTAGGACAAAATACATTTTATCGCGTCATGGTGTTGCGTCATGTCTGGATAGGACACAGTGTTAGATGAAGATCAACTAACTTGGTACATTACAAAAATAAAATTTTTTGGGGCCTGGGTAGCTCAGCGAGTACTGACGCTGACTACTACCCCTGGAGTCGCGAGTTTGAATCCAGGGCATACTGAGTGACTCCAGCCAGGTATCCTAAGCAACCAAATTGGCCCGGTTGCTTGGGAGGGTAGAGTCACATGGGGTAACCAACTCGTAGTCGCTATAATGAGAGTTTCTCGCTCTTGGTGGGGCGCGTGGTGAGTTGTGTGTGGATGCTGTTGAGAATAGCGTGAAGCCTCCACACGCGCTGCGTATCCGTGGTAATGCGCTCAACAAGCCACATAATAAGATGCGCGGATTGACGTTCTCAAACATGGAGGCAACTGAGATTCGTCCTCCGCCATACGGATTGAGGCAATTCACACACCACCACAAGGACGAACTGTGCATTCCAAATTAAAAAATTAAATAAAATAATATATATATATATAACTGTAAACTTAAAAGTAAAAGATGTATCTTGGGATTTAAAAAATCAATTTTGGGATCATCCAAAATTAATATCACAATTAATAAGTGGGGTGACTTTTGACTTTACCTTTTCTGAAACAAAATTTCTAAAAGCGGGAAGGACAGCTCCTACGCCCTTGAATTAGACTTGGCGCTGAAGGAACTGATGCTAAAAAATGTATTAGCTTATGCAAAGAATGTGCTGTCTGAGCTGCTGCTGTTTGTAGCGGTTATATTTGGGTATATCCGACTGCGTCCTGCTAAGAGATTGTTCTGTGTCAAGCTAATATCAGCATTGTTTAAGACTGTTAATGGTTTAGTTGTGCTCTAGTAAATTTCACTACGAGTGTCAGGGCAGTCTAAGCTCATTACAGTATTTGTAAGCACACTGTGGTGACTAGCAGTCAAGCCTAGTGACCCTGACGGGTCAGGGGGTTACCCTTTTTTGGGTCAGAGGAAAGACTTTGCAGCTTTGATGGCCATGAGGAAAGAGAGTGTTCTTTGGTCACGCAGGATGAAATTGTGGGTGTTCTTTGCTGTTGTCCAAATGCTGAGTCAGCTCAGCTGTGTGATTGAGCTGCTAAGCCCTCCAAAACAAAACAAACAAAAGCCAATAATATATATATAAGGATATTTTTATGAGATTTGTCATGAAGACAAGTTGCAAGGAATATATGGGGGATAGAAGGTATACCATGAGGTCACTAATGAAGTCGGGATGTAGTGCTGGCCTCAAAATGTCTTGTGGGATAACCAATCAATCAATCAATCAATCAATAAAATTCCATTGAATTCCTCTTGGTGTTAGCTGATTGAAAGTGAACTATTTCCAGATGTATCCAGATGCTTAAGGTCAAAATGTTAAAATGTAGCTAAGACAAACCATTGCATGTCCAGGCTCAGGCAGAATATGCTTCTTTTTTTCTGCTCTGATTTTGGAGGAAAATCTGCAGAGTACTGTGGAATTTGGATTTAACCATGGTAAAATGTGTTAAATGCAGCTGAGTGTACACTTCTGTTTGTTTCTGAAAGCATTTGGTCTAAATTAACTAAAATATTAATTACCAACATGCAACTTTGTTGCAGCGGGGGTTCTATGGCGTTCAGATTCAGTGTGGGACTGTTTATGTCTTATTAAAGGAATGCTTCAGGTTCAATACATGTTAAGCTTAATCGCAGCATTTGTGGCATGATGTTGACTACCATAAAACATAATTTCTCTCGAAAAAGCAAAAATCATGGTTACAGCAAAGTACTTGCAATAAAAGTGAATGGGACCAGTACATGAACATTAAAATACACAGTTTAAAAAATATAGCCACAAGACCAAAATTCCAAAATATCCAAAATTACAACTTTGTTGTCATGACATACACAGGTAAACCCTATAGTCTGTTAAATGGTAAATCACTGATTTTATTACACTAAAATAAACGCTTTTGAAACAGTGTGTATTTTAACGTATATCAATTTTCCCCATTCACTTCCATTTATAAATGCCTTACTGTAATCACAATTTTTGCTGTTTTTAAATTAACGAGGGACTAGTGGAAATGTTTTTTTTTTTTTCAGTTTTTTTTTTTTTTTTGCCAATCAACATTATACCACAAATGCTGTCAATTAAGCTTAAAGCTGAAGTATGTAATTTAAAAAAAAAAAAAAAATTAAATCAGCTTTCTGAATACACCCCTCATCTGCAGTTGTTCAAACAGCTGGATGGTCCCGCCCCCAACTTACGCGTTTGGGTCTTAGCGGATTGCTCAAAACAAACAGGAATTTTTGTAGCTGGGTTTTCATCCATGTATTTTTATGCACATTTTGAGATATCACATAAAAACTGCTGGATGGATACACCAAGATGCAAATAATATCTCCAAAATTCACATCAAAAACGTATACACTTGCTTGAAGTGGATACATTTTTTATTCAATAAGAAGAAATGCGTATAAACTGTGATGGAAACACATTTGCCGAAATAACTCCTATTGAATTTATTAGGAATACATGATGCGCATTAAAAAAGTCATGTGACAGAATATTTCATTCATAACTGGACTAACCAGCGGGCCAATCATCACATCTGAAATGTTGCTCTGGTCATTCTAAAATATCGGTGTACTGAAAATCCAAAGCCTGTATAGAGTTTGCGGAGAAAAATAAGTCGAATACAAACTTGAACTGTGCCACAGAGCAGGTTTATTGACACTTTTGAAAAAAATAATATAGATCCACAAGGTAAAGACATAAGGACGGAGAAACGCACACACATTGCTCTCTCGAAACTGCATGACATGCTGTCGCTCTAAGACATGAGACAAATTTCTTTACAGTGTTTTGTCTGCGTGCTCTAAAACGTGAGTGTTTCATTAAAAAATTAGTACACTTTCCCCAAATCTGACAGTTTTGTTCTTTTGAACACATGAGATGGAAATGCGGCCTTATTCGCACTTTGTTCTTGGGATATAATTTTTTTTTGCATAAATTAAATTCACAACTTGGATGGAAACATAGCTACAGAGACACAGTGCTTACGGTTTTCAAGAAAATTAACCTATGAATGGCTTACGTATAGTTGATCCTTAGGCTGGGTAAAAATATAGATTTTCAGATGCATCGGGATCTTCGTTTGATCGATCTCGATATCGATTCTTAAATCCCAAGATCGATCTTTCAGGGTGCTTTCACACTAGCACTGATGCGCACCCGAGTTCGAATGATGTCAAAGTTTGGTTTGTTTGGGTGGTGTGAACACTGCTTTCCGAATTTGTGTGTGCACCCATGAAACGCACCCGAGTCACCTTGAAAGGTTGGTCTGGGGTACGGTTCATGTGAACTCAAATGCAGTTCACTGTTAATTTGAATGCAATCGTACCAATCACGGAAGTGAACCCTTATCGATGACATATAATTAGCTTCTTTGCAGGTTCCTGATCGCAATTATTATGGTTTAATGAATTTCTCATACCAGCTTGTGTGCAAACAAATCACCATCACTCGGGGCAAAGAAACACTAATATTCTTCATATCATTGCACATTCAATGCATCCATGGCAGACAAATGTAAAGTTTTGGTGGTAAATCCAAAGAGATGAATACTTCAATAACATAGCGAAGCTGATGTCTTCTTGAGTTGTTGCCTAGTTACAGTGGTAAACAGCTGCCGCTTGTACTCACGTTGATGACGTAATCGGACCGTGGTTCGGACCCAAAAAATATTATGTAAACAGAGACCAGCGGGGGCAGGAGGAGGGGGAGGAAACGAACTCGGGTTCGATCCAAGCAATTGAATCAAATGTGAAAGCACCCTCACTCTATGTGGCATGTGCAACCAAATCTCATGTAATGCGACTAAAATGTCTACGAGTAGCCACTGGCTAGTAAATGTTCAGATTTCACTACCAGTGATTGAGTAGTATTATAGAGAAGTTATTAGCACAGGTCATTTCACTGTGTGTTTGGTTCTGTGTCCAAAGACAAGATCCACGGATCCATATGTCATTGAATAATGTCTCATTTAATACTCTTTCTGTTTTTTTACAGTCAGTTGTTGGTTAAAAGCAACAACAACAAAAAAAAAAACCATTTAATTCTAATCATTCATGGATGCACTAAAGAAATTACGCACGACTTCTCTTGTTATATGCGCTCACTGGCTGATGCCGCTAGTACCAATTAAACACGTGTTCTACATATCAATGTTTAAATACTTGTAAACAGTACAAATTGTGCAAGTAAACAATACAAGTGTAACAAAAATATACATGCAACATAATATATGCATTGACATTAATTGATGGAATAGACAAAATCTGAACATTTTTCAAAAGTTAAAATGTGACCAATTTGATGAAAAACTAATGGTAAAATATATATTTTTTTAATTAATATTTTCGAATTGTACCTAGAAGTGTTGCCTAGAAGGTTCCTTTTAATTAAAGAGCATTAGCTGAGAGAAAATGTATTTTATATGTAAGCAAAATGGACATTGTTACAGAAATGTACCCATATGAATCGAAATCGAATCGAGATCAGAATCGAATCAAATCGAGAGCTTGTGAATCGGAATCAATCGGATCAAATCGGAAAATCTGTATTAACACCCAGCCCTAGTTGTCTCTGCATATTAAGCTGGGATAGAAGAAATTATTTTAACTGAAAAAGTTACATACTTCAGCTCTAACTTGTATTGAACTCGGAACACTCCTTTAAAGCGAGGAAGAACAGTATCAATAGCCCTGTTCATGCAACCAAGTAAATTACAGGAAAATCATTTACTGGTAAATGTACCAAATGTGCTGTTCACAAAAACCATCAATAAGGATATGTACAGGTAATGATACAACTTTGCATTAAGGAAAATTGCCAGAGCAAAATTTACCAGTATTTTCAAAAGGGTTGTGTTCACACATGACCTCTAAACTGGAAATTGTAGGCAATTTTCTGGAAATGGCTGTATGTGTGAACGCGACTAATGTGTGTATTGAGAATATTGAATGAAATATTTATGATTAAAAACTATATGATCAGCACTTTTCTGATTTTTCCCACTCATTTACAGAGTTCGTCATCATTTATCAATTCTTTTGGCCATTCATGACCTCTCTTTATCATCCTGTCATTCATTGGTGTTGTGCCCCATTGATAAGACACAGTAAGTCTAGCTGTCTGTGACACCAGCCTGTCTTCTGAGAACTTTGTCACAGTTTAACCCCCCCCTGTGTAGAGGCCATTGCATTTGTGTATTGGATAAATTAGGAATGAGCAGCTTTACGGTTGGGGCCAGTGATGGGCATAAGGATATGCAGCTGGGGTAAAGTCTTTAATGAAAAATTTGAGAGAGTGTAGATAATGCTGGTGAAACAAATAGGCTGTGTAAATTGAGAAAAGTAAGACAAATAATCTTATAGGGATGGGACCCTGGACAGGGGAGGCTGCTCTATTTCCCGCTTACTGGTTCCATTAGCATGACCCCCCCACCCACCATCACCACCAATGCGACACATGCATACCTCACACAGTTGCCATCGTTAGCGAACACAGCCTGTCAGCCACTGCGTGTTAGTCCAGGCCGTGCTGGGTCCGCGCTGGGCCAGGCAGGGCCCCCTTTGTGCCAGAGCATGGAGGAGGGGCCGAGCGGGCCTGACGGCAGGGCCTTGCAGCTGTCGCGAGGGTCGAGCCATGGACGCCTGTGATCAGCCAGCCGTGAAATCTGCCCTGAACAGGACTGCATTCAGAGGCTGACCCTCTCACACACACTCCCAAACACACACACACTCGCAGCAATACTCCGCTCTCTTTGGTGCTAAATCTTCCCCAGGCTTGTGGAGCTCGTCTGGCGCCAGCTATTTGTTGCGCTCTGCCTGTCAATAACCCTTGCTTCCCCAAAACCCCCACTCACACCTCCTTGCTTGCCTCTCGTACAAACAGTCCCCTTTCCCATTTATTAATGTGCAGATCCCTACAGTAGATTTATAGAAATCGATTGACGGGCAACAATGATTTGCCACCAAAATAAGAACAAACTGATGTTCCAAAAAACCTTTAAAGAATTCAGCAGGATTTTTGTTGTTTTTGTGGGTATTTTACACTTTTTGGAGGAGTGGATAGGGTGATAAGTATTTTTATACAGTAACTCATATTTGAACTGTTTCTGTACCTCACTGCCCCTGAAAAACCCAGAGGCCAAGAAGTGATTTGCATGAAGCAGTGGCAGTTAGGAAATGATGGTTGATAAATACACATTTCTTTTTTTTCTCACAGTGGGGATCTCCAAAGTCTGCATCATTTCAAATATATAACTTATCAGTGCTACCATTTTTGTGGTCGACTATAGATTTTCATTTCAATTAAATTATAGTTTATCAATTTTCATTTTACATTTTTGCCAAAGTTCTTTGATTTCTTAATGTCAGATGTAATAGTTAATGTATAATTGTACCTGCTCTGACTAGACTGGCATGAAACTAATGCCTTTTAGAATGTGTGATGTGAGAGGCTCTTGGACTGGAAGTAAACTTCCTGGTCAACTGAACTGTGCATTAGCGCACCACTTGCCTTGTAATTTGGCCCAATTATTCCTCTGTTTAAAAACACGCATTCAGATTACCACAAGCGAGTAGCATCTGGCTGGCTCCAGAATTGCCTGACCATGAGAAAGTAGCACAGTGTTATTTGCCAAGAAAACAGTTCCATGGGATACATTTTGGCAAGTTAGCTCTTCATGAATTGGATTACAAGGAATTTATTCCTGGGTAAACAAAAGCAAAAGGTTGGGCAGATTGATAAACTGTACACTGTTTCTTTGTCATCCAAATTCACACCAATAAGTGTTTTGGGCCAGCTGAAGGAACTGTCACTTGCCCAATCGGTCAGTACGTCTTACATGTGTTGATCAAACGGAAACATTTGGTTTTCTGTAAATGTATTGAACATTTTTGCAAATGGAATTCTCACAAAACTGGTCAAGAAAATCTCCTGGTCATCTTTAACCCAAAATTAATACAGAGAAAACAAATATTTTCATTGTTTTCTATGATTTTGTCGATGTCATTTTGTTATATATATATATATATATATATATATATATATATATATATATATATATATAATCGTTATATATATATATTGGGGTAATGAGAATATTCTAATTACATAATGTCCTAATTTTAAACCAGGACATTTTCTTGACAGGTTTCGTGAGAATCCCCCTGCTGATTTAAACTTGCCATCAAGGTTATGTTAGCTAGCTTAAACACACACACACACACACACACACACACACACACACACACACATTTTGTCGATGTCATTTTGTTATATATATACACACACACACACACACACACACACACACACACACACACACACACACGTTGAAGAAGTTTATATACACCAAATAGTAGAGAGAATTATTTATTCCAGCTTTTATTTCTTTCATCACATTCCCAGTGGGTCAGAAGTTTACATGCACTTTGTTAGTATTTGGTAGCATTGCCTTTAAATTGTTTAACTTTGGTCAAACATTTTGGGTAGCCTTCCACAAGCTTCTCACAATAAATTGCTTGAATTTTGGCCCATTCCTCCAGACAGAACTGGTGTAACTGAGTCAGGTTTGTAGGCCTCCTTGCTCACACACGCCTTTTCAGTTCTGCCCACACATTTTCTATCAGATTGAGGTCAGGGCTTTGTGATGGCCACTCCAATACCTTGTCTTTGTTGTCCTTAAGCCATTTTGTCACAACTTTGGAGGTATGCTTGGGGTCATTGTCCATTTGGAAGACCCATTTGTGACCAAGCTTTAACTTCCTGGCTGATGTCTTGAGATGTTATTTCATTATATCCATATAATTTTCCTTCCTCATGATGCCATCTATTTTGTGAAGTGCACCAGTCCCTCCTGCAGCAAAGCACCCCACAACATAATGCTGCTACCCCCATGCTTCTTTTTCCTCCAAACATAACGATGGTCATTATGGTCAAACAGTTACATTTTTGTTTCATCAGACCAGAGGACATTTCTCCAAAAAGTAAGATCTTTGTCCTCATGTGCACTTGCATACTGTAGTCTGACTTTTTATTGAGCAGTGGCTTCTTCCTTGCTGAGCAGCCTTTCAGGTAATGTCGATATAGGACTTGTTTTACTGTGGATATAGATACTTGTCTATCTGTTTCCTCCAGCATCTTCACAAGGTTCTTTGCTGTTGTTCTGGGATTGATTTGCACTTTTCGCACCAAACTACGTTCATCTCTAGGAGACAGAATGCGTCTCCTCCTTGAGCAGTATGATGGCTGCATGGTCCCATGGTGTTTATAATTGTGTACTATTGTACAGATGAACATGTTACCTTCAGGCATTTGGAAATTGCTCCCAAGGATGAACCAGATTTTTGGAGGTCCACAATTTTTTTTTCTGAGGTCTTGGCTGATTTCTTTTGATTTTCCCATGATGTCAAGCAAAGAGGCACTGAGTTTGAAGGTAGACCTTAAAATACATCCACAGGTACACCTCCAATTGACTCCAATTAGCCTATCAGATGATAATTGCCTAAAGGCTTGACATAATTTTCTGGAATTTCCAAGCTGCTTAAAGGCACAGTTAACTTTGTGTATGTAAACTTCTGACCCACTGGAATTTAGGGGTGTAACGATTCATCGATCTGGATCGATGCATCGATCCAATAACCAACAATCCAATGTTATCGATACAAGGCGTAAATATCGAGATTTTTTTAAGATGTACCTTTATATTAATAACGAATGCATTTCCACGTCCGTACGCATTTCCGTCAGGCGATGAAGCAACCTTATTACATTAATTTCACTTTATGAGCACTAAATACACTTTTCATGTGGGACACGGATGTGCGTGGGGTCTGTGAAGCCAAATTGTGCTCTGCAATCTGAGCGGCGTGCACGCGTCAACCAGGCACTCCTTAAAATGTGAGCTCTCATGACAAATGCAGAGCGGCTCACATCCGTGATTAATTCGGGCTTCCATCGATGTCGTTGCACATGCGACCCATTTGAATTTTACAAGAGAATTTGCTATTTTAAAGTACCATGGAGAAGTTCAACCATCATGTGAAATGTCTTGACAATGCCAACATACTGAACGGCACTAATGAGAGAAAGAGAAATCACCTGCTCAGCTCCACCATCAGTTATAAGACTTTACTCATCTACACATCAACACCCTTACTAACATTAAATCCCAGTTAACTGTAACAGAATTTTTCATTACAACTGTGGAAGATGTAGCCAAGAAAACCACGGATAGCACGGACAGTTGGAAACAAGTCATAGGTAAGTATTTTGAATTGGATTAAACTGAAAAATGAAACGATTGATGATCACTTGTGTGTGACTTTATTTTTGATATTATTATCTGTATATTTTTTTTCCAACATCTGAAGTACCTTATTTTGTTGTGGATGACCCAATGTGGACACTAAATATGAACTTTTCAGAGAGCTGAATAAAATATTCATATTATATTTTGGGTGCATTTGAGGGCACATTTTTTTTATTGATTGTGTAAAATAGGCACATAATATCAGAATATCGATCGCAGGGCCCTGAATCGAATCAAAACGAAATCGTATCATGGCAGACTTTGAAGTATTGGCAAATATCGGACTGCAGGCCAAGAGAATCGATATAAGATCGTATAGTGATGAAATGTCCGATTTACACCCCTACTGGAATTGTGATATAGTCAATTAAAAATGAAACAATCTGTCTGTAAACAATTGTTAGAAAAATTACTCGTGTCATGCACAAAGTAGATGTCCTAAATGACTTGCCAAAACTATAGTTTGCTAATATGAAATCTGTGGATTGGTTAAAAAATGAGTTTTAATGACTTCAACCTAAATGTATGTAAACTTCTGACTTCAACTGTACACTGTACAGTGTATGTGTCTATATATAAATATAAATATATATATATATATATACAGTGGTGTGAAAAAGTGTTTGCCCCCTTCCTGATTTCTTATTTTTTTTGCATGTTTGTCACACTTAAATGTTTCAGATCATCAAACAAGTTTAAATATTAGTCAAAGATAACACAAGTAAACACAAAATGCAGTTTTTAAATGAAGATTGTTATTATTAAGGGAAAACAAAATCCAAACCTACATGGCCCTGTGTGAAAAAGTGATTGCCCCCTAAACCTAATAACTGGTTGGGCCACCCTTAGCAGCAACAACTGCAATCAAGCGTTTGCGATAACTTGCAATGAGTCTTTTACAGCGCTGTAGAGGAATTCTGGCCCACTCATCTTTGCAGAATTGTTGTAATTCAGCCACATTGGAGGGTATTCAAGCATGAACTGCCTTTTTAAGGTCATGCCACAGCATCTCAATAGGATTCAGGTCAGGACTTTGACTAGGCCACTCCAAAGTCTTCATTTTGTTTTTCTTCAGCCATTCAGAGGTGGACTTGCTGGTGTGTTTTGGATTATTGTCCTGCTGCAGAACCCAAGTTCGCTTCAGCTTGAGGTCACGAACAGATGGCCGGACATTCTCCTTCAGGATTTTTGGTAGACAGCAGAATTCATGGTTCCATTTATCACAGCAAGTCTTCCAGGTCCTGAAGCAGCAAAACAGCCCCAGACCATCACACTACCACCACCATATTTTACTGTTGGTATGATGTTCTTTTTCTGAAATGTGGTGTTACTTTTACGCCAGATGTAATGGGACACACACCTTCCAAAAAGTTCAACTTTTGTCTTGTCAGTCCACAGAGTATTTTCCCAAAAGTCTTGGGGATCATCAAGATGTTTTCTGGCAAAAATGAGATGAGCCTTAATGTTCTTTTTGCTCAGCAGTGGTTTTCGTCTTGGAACTCTGCCATGCAGGCCATTTTTGCCCAGTCTCTTTCTTATGGTGGAGTCATGAACACTGACCTTAACTGAGGCAAGTGAGGCCTGCAGTTCTTTGGATGTTGTTGTGGGGTCTTTTGTGACCTCTTGGATGAGTCGTCGCTGCGCTCTTGGGGTAATTTTGGTCGGCCGGCCACTCCTGGGAAGGTTCACCACTGTTCCATGTTTTTGCCATTTGTGGATAATGGCTCTCACTGTGGTTCTCTGGAGTCCCAAAGCTTTAGAAATGGCTTTATAACCTTTTCCAGACTGATAGATCTCAATTACTTTCTTTCTCATTTGTTCCTGAATTTCTTTGGATCTCGGCATGATGTCTAGCTTTTGAAGATCTTTTGGTATACTTCACTTTGTCAGGCAGGTGATTTCTTGATTGAGAACAGGTGTGGCAGTAATCAGGCCTGGGTGTGGCTAGAGAAATTGAACTCAGGTGTGATAAACCACAGTTAAGTTATGTTTTAACAGGTGGGGCAATCACTTTTTCACACAGGGCCATGTAGGTTTGGATTTTGTTTTCCCTTAATAATAACAACCTTCATTTAAAAACTGCATTTTGTTTTTACTTGTGTTATCTTTGACTAATATTTAAACTTGTTTGATGATCTGAAACATTTAAGTGTGACAAACATGCAAAAAAATAAGAAATCAGGAAGGGGGCAAACACTTTTTCACACCACTGTATATATATACACACACACACACACACATACATACATACATACACTGGCGGCCAAAAGTTTGGAATAATGTACAGATTTTGCTCTTATGGAAAGAAATTGGTACTTTTATTCACCAAAGTGGCATTCAGCTGATCACAATGTATAGTCCGGACATTAATAACGTGAAAAATTACTATTACAACTTAAACTACTTCAAAGATTTCTCATCAAAAAATCCTCCACGTGCAGCAATGACAGCTTTCCTGTAGCACTTGCCATAGATGTGTCTGTCTTGTCGGGCACTTCTCACACATCTTACAGACTCGCTGATCCCACAAAAGCTCAATGGGGTTAAGATCCATAACACTCTTTTCCAATTATCTGTTGTCCAATGTCTGTGTTTCTTTGCCCACTCTAACATTTTCTTTTTGTTTTTCTGTTTCAAAAGAAACTTTTTCTTTGCAATTCTTCCCATAAGGCCTGCACCCCTGAGTCTTCTCTTTACTGTTGTACATTAAACTGGTGTTGAGCGGGTAGAATTCAATGAAGCTGTCAGCTGAGGACATGTGAGGTGTCTATTTCTCAAACTAGAGACTCTGATGTACTTATCCTCTTGTTTAGTTGTACATCTGGCCTTCCACATCTCTTTCTGTCCTTATTAGAGCCAGTTGTACTTTGTCTTTGAAGACTGTAGTGTACACCTTTGTATGAAGCAATTTCAAGCATTGTATAGGCTTCATTCCTCAAAACAATGATTGACTGACGAGTTTCTAGAGAAAGCTGTTTCTTTTTTGCCATTTTTGACCTAATATTGGCCTTAAGACATGCCAGTCTATTGCATACTGTGGCAACTCAAAAACAAACATAAAGACAATGTTAAGCTTCATTTAACGAACTAAACAGCTTTCAACTGTGTTTGATATAATGGCAAGTGATTTTCTAGTACCAAATTATCAATTTAGCATGATTACTCAAGGATAAGGTGTTGGAGTGATGGCTGCTGGATATGGGGCCTGTCTAGATTTGATCAAAAATGACTTTTTTCAAAAGTGATGGTGCTGTTTTTTTACATCAGTAATGTCCTGACTATCCTTTGTGATCAGCTGAATACCACTTTGGTGAATTAAAGTACCAATTTCCTTCCGAAACAGCAAAATCTGTACATTATTCTAAACTTTTGGCTGCCAGTGTGCGTGTGTGTGTGTGTGTGTGTGTGTGTGTGTGTGTGTGTGTGTGTGTGTGTATAATATATATATATATATATATATACACACACACACACACACACACAACTGATCATATATATATATATGATCAGTATGTGTGTGTGTGTGTGTGTGTGTATATATACACACACACACACACACACACAACTGATCATATATATATATATATATATATATAATTGTTTTTTTAAAAAATTTTCTGGCATAAATTAAATACCTAAAAATAAAATGTTTCTCTTTTTTTGTTTGTTTTTTGTTTTGGTGGGGAAAGTAAAAATCCAATGAAAGTAAAAATCTGAACAGCAGAAAAAAATCCTTGTTATTGAGCCCTGAATAATGAAAAATAATACACACATGAATTGTGACTAACTGGACAAAAGGGGTTAAGTAGGGATAGATATAAGCATACCCTGATGCCCATTTACCCTAAGAGGCCAAGGCATATGGAGAGGCTGGTTTAACCCACCCACACTGCTGAGTCAGCCCACATCCTGGGACCTGTGCCCTCATCTCTTGGCATTTAAGTACGGCTTGGAAAGAAACCAAGATGGCTGCAATATATAGGGCCACAGTGGCCCTGTCAACTTCTGCCAGTTGCACTCACGTTTTTGTGTTCCACTTCCTTTTATTTTGGTCGACTAAATTCTGTCTGCCCTGCTTGTTTACATTTATTTAGCTTAGATATGAATTTATTCCAAACGTGATCTTAGTCTAAAGTATAAGTGGCCGTTCCGATAAGGGATGTACCGATATAAAAAAAATTTGGCCGATACCGATATTTTGCCACTTACCTTATTTTGTCATCAGATCACTGTTTTGCTCAGAAATTATGTTTTAAAAATGTACAAAGATGTACAAAAGCTTTTAATTGTTCTAAAAATATATAATTTCCATTGATTGGGTCTGTTGAACACATGGCAGGCCAGAATTTTTAAAGAGAGCCACAATGAAAGATAAATAGAAGATAAAAATATAAAAAAATATATTCAGGAATATCTAAATATCAAAGCATGATAGCTGATGTGAAAAAATATTATTTTGTAGCCTACTTCTAAAACAATTTTGCACTTCTTTTTTTGCTGTTCAAAACAACAGAACTCACATTTAACATGTTTGTACTGTATATAATAGAACATCACAAATTCATATTATGCATATGTTGAGCAGAGACGATCACATGCAAGATTACATCAGGGTTCCATCGATATCATGGCATATGCAACACATTTGAATTCTACATGAGAATTTTACATTTTAAAGCGCCATGGAGCAATTCAATCCAATTCAAACGACTAAACAGCCCCAACATTCTGAACAGCGCTGACAAGGGAAAGAGAAAACCTCTGCCCTGCACCAGCATCAGTTACAAGACTTTTCACAACACCCTTACTAACATTTATCACAGTAAACTTTAACATAATTTGTCAATACAACTGTGCAAGATGTAGGCAAGAAAAAAACGCAGATAGTGCATACTCTCCTGTGGTGGGTATGTAAGTATTTTGGAATGAAAGACATGTTGGACTTTTGTAGAGATGAGAAACTGTCTCTGTAGTGTTTACCTCATTCCACAAGGCAATGAGATGTCATCAAACGATTGATGATCACATGTATGTCACTTTATTTTTTATATAAATTTTTTTTTCTGTATTATTTTTTCAAATAACTAAAGTGGCCTACCTTATTTTGTTGTGGAAGTCCCAATGTGGATACTGGATTTGCACTTTTCAGAGAGCTCAATAAAATATTCAAATAATATTTTGGTTGCATTTGTGAGATAATACATTTAATTGAGTAAAATAGGCACCTAATATTGATCGCAGGCTCCTGAATCGATTCGAAATCGTATGGTGGCAGACTTTGAGGAATCGGCAAATATTGGATCGCTGACTAAGAGAAACGATTTAAGATTGTATTGTGATGAAACCCTATCAACCACATCATGGAAAAATAAAAAGTTACAAATGAACAAAACACCCTTTTAAGTTCTATTGTGGTATAATGTATAATGCCATACACACCGCTAAAGGGCGCCGCTTGCTTACACAATGCTGACTGAAGCGCTGAATGCAGTCTATTTTTTTAAGATTTAAAGGTTTAGTAAACAAGCAAGCCAAGACCATATTTTGATTTCAGTCTTAACTCAATCAGTCGTGCAGCCTTAATGGATAACACACCAATGTCAAGGTTTGCTAGTTTCAAAGCGTTTTGTATAGTTTTACCTCATCATACATAGGTAAGAGCCGCTTTCAAAACTGTCACATCTGTAACGGCGGTTTTTCCTCATTAATGTGAGAACAAATATTACATGTTCTTAGGAGTGCCAATGCTTCTACATTCTGTGGCTGTCATTTTTTCTGGATTTGGCATTTGAATTCACAAAGTTTTAACAAAGTGTGATAATAATTAATTATAAATAAAACTGATTTGCTGATGAGTTAAACTTGGTCAATAATTGGCAGATAAATATTGGCGTCCGATGCATCGTGCATCCCTAGTTCTGATTGCAAACATTCTTGAGCTAAAAAAGGTAGACGCAGCTCAATTAATATAATGCAAATGCCTTTAAATGTGCTTTTAAAAGTTGAAGTTCTTTTAATGTGATACGTAATCTAAAAGACGTGGGCTCCTTCGTGAGATTCTAAAAAAACAGCAAGACGCAGTGCAGCGGTCTAAGAATGACGGTTCAGACCGAAAGCCATCTTGCCCTAAAAAATCACAGAGACGCTGCACAACATTCTAAGAATAACCATTCAGACCGAAAGCATTCTTGCGCTAAAAAAAGCTAGATGCAGTGCATCGAATAAAAGAGAACGCAAGTTTCTCGGTGTGCTTTTAAACGTTGACATAAGTTTTAATTTGACACAGCATCTATAAAACGGCATAACGATCCCAATGTCCCTCTAGTGCTTGTTGACCTAGAAAAACAACTAGAAAATAGCACAGATGGATTTAATGCTTTTAAACTTTTACATTATTTTTAACCTGACTTGGCATCTAAAAAATGTGGCGCTCCTGCGCAAAATGCTGAAAAAAACAGCGAGATGCAGTGCAATGGTCTAAAAATGACTTTTAAGACTGAAAGCATTTTCGCTAAACAGTTAGACACAGCGCAATGTATATAACATAACCCAAGTGTCTTGAGACGTCTTTTTAAAAGTTGAAGGTCTTTTTAAAGATGTAATCTAAAAGACATGACACTTCTGTGTGAAATACTGAAAAAACAGCAGCGCAGTGGTTTAAGAACGAGTAGCGCAAAAAATTGAGACGAAGCACAACAAATATAACAGAACACAGCTGTCTTGAGACATGCTTTTAAATGTTAACGTTCTTTTTAACCTGACATGGCTTCTAAAAAAAACCAGCACTACTTTCACACAGCACAACATTCTAAAAATCGATGAGACACGGCATAACGATACCAATGTCCCCCTATCTCTTGCTGACCTAGAAAAACAACTAGAAAACAGCACAGATGAACAAAAATGCATGTGATGTGAATGGCCCCTAATGGTTGTGGGTGTGTGGCGACTGAAGATCACTTCCGAAATAGAAGAAAAATGGGAAAACGTCTCTATGGATTATTCTTTGTTTATGCAGATTCTCTGCGCCAGTTAGATTAAGGTGTAGACAATATTATGGGAAGATGTGGAGGAGGATATATATGAGCTGCTGAATAGGTTGGGTGTGTGAAGATCAGCGACTGATAATAGAACAAGCCACTGCAGGCAACCTCACCCAGGTTTGTGCTTCATCTAGTAACCAACTGTATTTCTGGAATGTAATATTATTTCATTTGACTACTGGTAAATACCTCAAGGGCTGAAGTTATAATTTTTAAGACGAATCCTAACAGCAAGGCTAAACCCGACACTCTGGTTGTATAAAAGAGCATTTAGGCATCAAACTATGTTGAAAGCACCTATTAAAGCACTTGTTAACCGCTGAGGAGCAATGAGAAAGTTTTTTCCCAGCCAAAAAGTTGCGATAATTCTTACTCGTAACTGCCTCCTAATCAGCTCGCACCATAAATAAGATCATTATGTTCCTTTCTAACAAATTAGTTGTTAGGTTTTATGGATGCCAGACTGAGTAGGTGTTTAAAACTGTTTGTTTTAAACCCTTGTGCCACTGAGTTTGGACTTCCTGCCATGCAGCCGCACAGGGTTCTGGTTTCTAAGCCCCCCACACCTTAACCTGTTCCTCTGCGGCAAACTTCCCTATTTGTAGCCACTAATAGCTCGCTCAGTGACTGCACAGACATTTGCTTAAAGTCAAATTTCAGGAAGGTCAAAAAAGAGTCAAACACAATGTCAAGGATTATATCAGATATGGATTATGATAACGTATAAGTAAATCACGTTGGATTTTCTGACTTGGACGTTCTCAGACACTCTATTGGACAAATTTGTTTTGAATTTGAGTGTAAAGAGTTTTTGAAGTCGTTTGAGGTCGGCTTCAATAGTGCATTTTTATTTACCCCATGCATGTCTGCTTCTACTGTGGCATTCTTAAGGTATGTTTTGTATAAGTGTTTACCACACAGGATAGCCCTCTGGGCTTCCAAAAAAAAAAAAAAAAAAAACACTAAAGTTAAATAACTCCACTGCATGTGGAAACAGAAAACCACCCTTTGTTATTCTGAAAGTTCTTTGAAGGATTTAAAAGAATAGCTACCATTATGAATGGGACACAAAAGGATAATTTTGAAGAACATGAAATTGTGGGGGATAAAGGTAATTATAAACCAAGAATAAATGCATATTTCTTTTTAATTTAGCTTTGTTTCATTTTATTCTAACAATACTTTTAAATCTGCAATTTCATAAAGGTACTCCATTAGTTACTTATTCAAAAATGAGGATCTGTGTTTTTCCACTGTTCAATTGTGACCACTTATTTTTACTTGTCCTTAAACATAATTTATATGAGCCATAGCAATTCTATTAATATGTCAATAATAGACCCTTTAAACATTATACAGTGATGTGAAAAAGTATTTGCTGATCCTGATTTCTTCTATTTTAGTGTATTTTTCATACTAAATTTTTTTTAGATCTTCAAACGAGATATAACATAAAACAAAGGCAACCTGAGTAAACACAAAATACAGTTTTAATATATATATATATATATATACACTGGCGGCCAAAAGCTTGGAATAATGTACAGATTTTGCTCTTATGGAAAGATATTGGTACTTTTGTTCACCAAAGTGTATTCAACTGATCACAACATATAGTCAGGACATTAATAATGTGAAAATTTACTATTACAATTTGGAAAGAAATTTTTTTTCAGAACTTCTGAAACTACTTCAAAGAGTTCTCATAAAAAAATCCTCCATGTGCAGCAATGACAGCTTTACAGATTCTTGGCAGTCTAGCTGTTAGTTTGTCCAGATACTCAGGTGACATTTCACCCCACACTTCCTGCAGCACTTGCCATAGATGTGGCTGTCTTGTCGGGCACTTCTCACGCACCTTACACTCTAGCTGATCCCACAAAATCTCAATGGGGTGAAAATCCATAACACTCTTTTCCAATTATATGTTGTCCAATGTCTGTGTTTCTTTGCCCACTCTAACCTTTTCTTTTTGTTTTTCTGTTTCAAAAGAAACTTTTTCTTTGCAATTCTTCCCATAAGGTCTGCACCCCTGAGTCTTCTCTTTACTGTTGTACATGAAACTGGTGTTGAGCGGGTAGAATTCAATGAAGCTGTCAGCTGAGGACATGCGAGGCGTCTATTTCTCAAACTAGAGTCTCTGATGTACTTATCCTCTTGTTTAGTTGAACATCTGGGCCTTCCACATCTCTTTCTGTCCTTGTTAGAGCCAGTTGTCCTTTGTCTTTGAAGACTGTAGTGTACACCTTTGTATGAAATCTTTAGTTTTTAGGCAATTTCAAGCATTGTATAGACTTCATTCCTCAAAACAATGATTTACTGATGAGTTTCTAGAGAAAGCTGTTTCTTTTTTTTGCCATTTTTGACCTAATATTGACCTTAAGACATGTCAGTCTATTGCATACTGTGGCAACACAAAAACAAACACAAAGACAATGTTAAGCTTCATTTAACGCACCAAATAGCTTTCAACTGTGTTTGATATAATGGCAATAATGATTATATTAATTATATTCTAGTACCAAATTAGCAATTTAGCATGATTACTCAAGGATAAGGTGTAATGTCCCAACTATACTTTGTGATCATTTGAACGCCACTTTGGTGAATTAAAGTACCAATTTCCTTCTGAAACAGAAAAATATGTACGTTATTCCAAACTTTTGGCCGCCAGTATATATTTTTTATTGTAGCAAAAACGTTATCCATCACTGTATATCACCCATGTGAAAAACGAACTGCCCCCTTAAATTTAGTAGCTGGTTGTGCCACCTTCAGCAGCAACAACTGCAACCAAATGCTTCCGATAACTGGAGATCATTCTTTCACAACGCTGTGGTGGAATTTTGGCCCACTCTTCTTGCTTTAAATGCTTTAGTTCAGCCACAATGGAGGGTTTTCGAGCATGAACTGCCCGTTTAAGGTCCTGCCACAGCTTCTCAATCGGTTTCAAGTCAGGACTTTGACTAGGCTACTCCAAAACTTTAATTTTGCTTCTTTTGAGCCATTCAGAGGTGAACATACTCCTATGCTTTGGATCATTGTCTTGCTGCATAATCCAGTTGTCCTTGAGCTTCAACTCACGGGCTGTTGACTGGACGTTCTCCTTTAGGATTTTCTGGCAGAGAGCAGAATTCATGTTTCCGTCAATTATTGCAAGTCGCCCTGGCCCTGAAGCAGCAAAGCATCCCCACACCATCACACTATCACCACCATGCTTGACCGTAGGCATGATGTTGTTTTTGTGGAATTCTGTGTTTGATTTACGCCAGATGTAACGGGACCTGTCTTCCAAACAGTTCCACTTTCGACTCATCAGTCCACAGAACATTTTCCTTAAAGGTTTGAAGATCCTCAAGGTGTGTTTTGGCAAAATTCAGATGAGCCTTAATGCTCTTCTGGGTTTGCAGTGGTTTTTGCCTCGTCACTCTTCCGTGGATGCCATTTTTGGCCAGAGTCTTTCTGATAGTTGAGTCATGAACAGTGACCTTTATTGGTGCGAGAGAGGCCTGCAGTTCCTTGAATGTTGTCCTTGACTTTTTTGTGACTTCCTGGATGAGTCGTCGCTGTGCCCTTGGAGGAATTTTGGATGGTCGGCCACTTCTGGGAAGGTTCACTACTGTTTTCTCCATTTGGAGATAATGGCTCTCACTGTGGTTATTTGGAGTCCCTGAGCCTTTGAAATAGCTTTGTAACCCTTCCCAGACTGATGTATTTCAATCACCTTTTTCCTCATAATTTCTGGAATTTCTTTTGACCTTGGCATAGTGTGCTACTGGGTGAGACTTTTTAGCCAACTTCATGCTGCTATTCTATTTAGGTGTTGATTTGATTGAACAAGGCTGGCAGTAATCAGGCCTTGGTGTGTCTAGT
Organism: Myxocyprinus asiaticus; assembly: GCF_019703515.2. Lineage (NCBI taxonomy): Eukaryota > Metazoa > Chordata > Actinopteri > Cypriniformes > Catostomidae > Myxocyprinus > Myxocyprinus asiaticus. The sequence goes on along the minus strand of NC_059345.1, from coordinate 8,376,336 downwards.
CCAGCTGAACCCCATTATGAATGCAGTTTCATAGATTTGGGGATTTAGTTACTAAGGGGGAAAATATTTTTAATACAGGCCCAGTTGGTATTGGATAACTTTTTTGCTTCAATAAATAACAGTTTTGTGTTCACTCAGATTGCCTGAATTTTTGAAACAATTTAATATGAGATATGCACAAAAACAGAAGAAGTAAATGCTGTACTTTTTCACAGCACTGTATGTACCAAATATGGTAGTTGTATGTGTATAATCGCAGGTTTCAATTCCTTTTACGGAGTTTTGAGACAAATGATCTTTTCCTTATGAATGTTCACATGAAATAGCGACAATTTAACTTATATTTATAGTTTAAAACTCTGTTAAAAATGCATCGACAACTTTTTGTAGACCCTTCAAATTTCAAAAATTATTTCGGTCACAAATGTAACTGGTGGGATTAAATGGGTTAAGTTGTTATTCACTATTATTTACTAACAATCTTTCCCTCTGCCAAAGCTCTGAAATCTCACTGACGTCAGTGATACCAAACACCATTGTTTCCCTCGCATGTCGCAACCAAACATGGCGTACCAGTTCGAATATGCAGAATGGAAAATTAGTGTCCATTAGGGCTTGGTGATATGTAAAAATAATTTTATCGATAATCACCTTAAAAAAAACGCTGCGATATCCGACTACATCTTCAACACCCCTCCCGAGGGTCAGTGAATTTTTTTGCTTTGTTGGTTTTGCTTTTATTCATTTATTGAAACATGAAAAACATAAAAGACATTTCTAAATTCAAATTGTACTTTAAATGAAAAAAGCAATAAAATAACGAAATTATAAAAAAATCGTATTTAACCACCTTATTTAAACATTTACCATCTCCAACGGCCCATTTGCCATCACGCAAGCATCCGTCAATGACACTGGCTGGAAAAGTACTAATAGATTACAGATTAAGAACTAAAGACAATCATAAATGTAAAAATAATAGTAATCATAATAATAAAGCCTAATAAATTCCCTTGTGTTCCCAAAATAATGCTGCCAAATGTGTGTTCTTATCGAATTTGTGTTTGTGCTGTGTTTTGGTAATACAGTTAATGCTGCCTAAAGAAAATAAAATAGAACTCAATTTTAGGTTCAAGGTGAACATGTCTTGTATTATTTTATGATTTAATCACTTTCGTCTTTGTTTCTTTAATACAAAGATATATATTACTGAACCTGCAGAGTTGCGTTCACAATGCATGCCAACCGCGTGGAAATAAAGTGAACTAAACTTGCAACATTCTCATAGATGACATTATTCTTGCAAACAGTTTTCAGACGAATGAAAAAGAGTGAAAAGTCTTTACATATGCTTGTTCCATGAGACAGGCTCTAGGCTCGCGCTGCACACCTCTGAGCAAACAGTGAATCAGACACGAGCATTGGTGGCTTTTCTTTTGTCTGTTCTTAAAAATATAATAAAGTGTGTTTCTTCAAGTGCATGTCTTTGTGACTAACAGCATTTCTTGTCATGTGTCACTCCAAGACGTCTTATAGGTCACCCGCCTGTTGCAGGTAGATGAGCAAAATTACCCGTGCATGAAATACATTTGGATGAGGAGCTCACGAACAGGATTGAGCCTTGTCGCATTTTGCGGGTGGTGGGTGCTAGTTTCACACCCTGGCCACTGTTTAATATATTTGGCGACTACCCAAATCCATGGTTCTGCCATTTCCCAATATTGTCAATCATCTTCTGTTCGCTGTCAGCATCGGGATATTTGTAAGACATCGTCGATATCCGGTTACATCGTCCTATCGCCCAGCCCTAGTGTCCATGAATGATTTTGGCTACTTTAATGCTATTTTTATGGTGTGTGTATTTTTTTTTTTTTAGCTTGACAACCCAGGGGCCTCGTGTAAACATTGTGTACGCACAGAATTGTTGCGTACAATGCGGATGAATGCAGCTCTCTGAGAATGGTGTGAGAATGAGACACTTAATATAAGATGTATTCTAGATATAAGATATATTCTCTGTTTACAAGTCTTATTGTACAATTATGTTTCTCAAGTAAATTGATCTTGTTTAAAGGATGTTTAGATATTTTTATACTACAACAAGACAAAGATTAAGAAATTATTTTTAGTAGCAGGGTCTATCCAGCATGCACTGTAGGCTTCAGTCTATGTTTTCCTGGTTTCTTGTACCGTTAAACGCAGTAGTGTCAAGTGTCTGTATGGCAATATGGTAATTATAAGGAGATGAGGAAATGGATAGTAAAAACAGGCGTGATACGCTCCATATATGGTTATTTCAGGGAGCAGACATGGGGAATAAAACGTGCATATACACAAAAATCTTCAGCTAACTGGAATTTATAAAGGAAATTTGCGCAGGTTCTGGTGTATGTACGGTTTTATAAATATTAAAACTTTTTTCGATTTTAGGGGGACGCAACACATTTTAGTTAGGGCTGTCGATTTAACACTTTAATTCAGTGTGATTAATTATATAAAAAATAACACCTTAAAAAAAATAGCGCGTCCGAAGGCAGGGATCTCAAGAAGTGTAAACTTCGTTTAACTTGACACAGCGACCTAAAAACTCTATATTTATGATGTGACTCTACCAAGAAGCTCCAGTAGCATCCATCTGATGCAGGTGTTCATTGATGCATCCTTAGACAAGCCCTTATAATAAATCTCGGACTGATTGACAAATTCAGTGGATTTTCAAAAATGGATTGCTGTGAAGTGTAGGCCAATGGTAGGCTTATGTTCAATTATATGGAAATAAGCAATACATTGCATTCTAAAGCCACTTTTTGTATTATCTTTAAATAAATCCAAAATAATGTAATGCATTTTAATTCTGTATTATTTTTTGTATAATTTTGCCAATTTTTTTTTTATAATAGTTATGTATGCGATTAATTTCGATTAATTCAATTAAAGGAGCAATATGTAACATTGACATCAAGCGTTTAAAATGGGTACTGCAGTCCAAATTCAAAATATTAGAGAGCGTTGTCTCCCCCGCCCCCTTCTCCCCAGACTCGAAGCTCACATGGGTTGCCAGGTCGAGGACACGCAACAGGAACGAGCAAACTGACAATGGCAAGCGACGAGCCTTACACTGTAAGTTGATCAGCTAATGTATACGTTTGCAATGTTTTTATTGTTTGCAAACTATAAACCAGCTCATGTGGATTTTTTATAACTCTGTCAATGTTAGCTAGATGTATTGCTGGCTTCCTTGGCTGCAGCGTGCTGTGTTTGCCCGCTAACTTGTTTCAAATCTGGCAACCTGGGGTGTCGAAATACTATTGGGAAATGGGAAGTGGGTGGGATCACACAGGCCAAAACACAAACAGAAAGGCCTGGAACGGACATTTCAAAGTAGAATATACTGGCTGTAGCATGGTTTTTGGGGAAGCCAGTATTTTATTATGATAATTTTATGCTTTAGTACAGTAAATATATTACATATTGCACCTTTAAATAATTGGCATACCATGCAATTAATTCAATTAAAATGTTTAATCGATTGACAGTTTTAATTATAGTGTAAGTCCTACACAATCTTTATATATGAGGCCCTGGTTTATGAACTGTCCTTCAACAGGTAACAGCTGCATGAATATTCTTCAAACATTCTCTTTTTCATCCCATGATTTGGAACAACATGAGTGTGAGTAAATTATTACTTTCATTTATTTGAGGGGAACTATTTCTTTAATACAAATGAAAGAAGATTTCATTAACTGACTGAAACTGAGCTGGCAATGCCATACCAATGGTTTATGAGTCACACCTGAGACAACTTAAAGTCTGTAATAAGGGTGCAGTCTGTCGCATTTCATTTTAATGGCTTCAGACTACGTACGTTCCAGTTTTGCCTTTTCTTCCCAAGGTGAGCTTTTTGATTGATTTATTTATTGATGTTATTTTTCTGCTGTTTCTAATACGCTTGTTCAAAGACATCCAAAACTTTGAGGATTTTCATTTTGCCCTCGACCCAGATGCCAAAGGCTCTTCAAAAATGATACAGAGGTAGATGAAAAAAGAGATTTGAAGTGATAGCCCATTTTGGCAGAGAAAAAGGCTCTGATTGTCTCCGCTCCCCATCGCCCCCTCCCCGTGACAGCCTCGCATGCCACTGGAGAAAGAAAGGAAAGAAAGCAGCTGAGAGAAAGAGAGCGAGCAAGAGAGTTAGAGAGAGGACAGTGTCGCTGTGCAGCTGCTCCTCTGGATGTTTTTGGATTACATCAGTGCTGTGCAAAGAAAGGAGCGAAGGATGTATAGAAAAGGGATCAGAGGGAGAAGGGAGTGGGGCACACTCCACAAATCAGGGCTCTTACTTTGGGAGGGGGCCCGGGGCCCGCTCCGGAGTTCTCCGGGACAGAGCTGTCATTGTTAGCAGGTTGAAGTGGGTAAAGCCAGTGCTCAATAGTATGGCGGGACCCCCCCGACACTGTACCCCCTACGACCATATTCTGACAACACAGTAACAGCAACCCAACCTGCCCCTGTCAGCTGCCCGCGCCTGTGGATGGCATGCAGCTGAGATCACATTGCTCTTGGTACCCACTCCTGCCCCCCTCCTTTGGAATAAATACTCCTACATCTTTGTTTGGCTGGCAAGCGCTGACATTGAAGGGGGCACAGAGAAGGAACAAGCAAAGAAGAGGAAAACTCGAGGGAAGTTGGCATTTTAAAGCAACGCTTTATATCCACTTCTTGGCCAATGTTCCCCTCCAAACAATGTGTGAAATGAAGGCTACAAAATATAAATGTAAAAGTGTACTCTATGCATGTGCAAAAAATAATAAATAAACGTTGCAATCTAAAATGCATACGCAACTACTGTAGATTGTTCACAGTTTTAATGCAGTGGGACAAATTTGAATCACTAAATTAAATTAAATTGTGTTACATGTAAGATTTCAGTAAACATGGTTCAATTTACAATTTAATATGAAAAAAATGTTTTTTAAAAAAAAGAAAAAGTAAAAAGATTGTCATCCTTTTCTCTGTTTGTGACGCTCCATTTGGTTAGCACACTTATGCGTGCACTCGCTCCGTGAACTAGGTCTGTTTGAATTAACAATTCACTTGCTGTTAGGACAAGTTGTTTTGCAAATTGGAAATGGAAACTAGCATGACTTTGAGTTTATAATTTACAGATAAGAATAAAACAGTTAAATATAAGTTATATGCTGGGGACAAACATCTCTCAAGAGCATTAACCTGTAAATGTCTGGGTGTTTCGCTAAACATTATTACATACTCGTGTCTTTAGAGACCCGGCACGTATATCTAACAAAATTGTATCTACAAAATGCCCTGGTAGTTTCAAAATATTTTCAAGACAATTAGAAAATAATAGAATAGAATATATTCTGAAATATTATGTTTTATTATTTTTATATCAAAGAGATGATGCAGCAAATATAAAACAGGATTAATTCCACAAATTTCATTGAAATTTCATGAGATGCAACTGGCCATCAAATACATATTGAGCTACTGTAAACATAACACATAATTTCAGTAGTACACCCAAATGGCAAAAGCTAAATCATAGGTTGAGGGATACTAAAGAGGTGTGGGCATAACTTCAAAAATGGATGAGGTTCAGGGAGTGGAATGAGGTCCTGGGTAACTAAAGACCCGAGGTATGCATTAAAGGGTTAAACAGCAGAAGGGAAATTACCTGACACCCCATGCGAAACTATGGGCAAATTCCAATCGAAAGTGATCATCCCTATGCCCTACTCACTCCGAAGGACAGAGCTCTTGATGTGGGCACTCTGAAGGGAGCATGGCGTTACTGTATAAATTGTACCCTTCACGAACAGTCTTTTGGAAGGGCCCTTTGTGAAAAAAATTATATTCTTTTCAAGTGCATGTAATTTGCGTGCAATTATTTTTCGCAAAGGGCCCTTCCACAAAATACTATATAATTTATAACACAATATATTTTAACTTAATTAAATAAAATGTTATAATCAGCAATATGCATATACATATGGCTTTATTGAATGCGTTTGTGCGTGTATTCTATGACGCCGGCGTATTAGCATTATATATAGTGACGTCATTACGTGATGACATGAACTGGTGAATAGTTTTTTTTTTAACCAGTTCATTGAAACGAACCGTCCGAAAGAACCAGTTCGCAGAAAAGAATCGGACTTCCCATCACTAAATGTGATGCTTTCCCCCACTGTTTCACTGTTTTATTTATTTATTTAGTTTGGTTCTTTTTGAGAACTCAAGTGTGAACACCCTTTCTAGAACAGTATTTCTGGTCAGCAGTAAAGCATGGGCAAAACATGGTTTAATTTTGGTTAAAAGAAATCAAACATGTTTTTTTGTTTTATGTTTATCATATCGCAGTTCAAATCGCAATCGCATTTTTTTAAAAATCGCAATTAGTTTTTTGTCCAAATTGTTCAGCCCTACCGCCAACGCTCAGGGTCAAAATTCTGCAGTGCCACGTAGCTCAAATTGCATAATTTTCCATTAAATTTGACCAAAATCATCATCAAAGGACAAATATTACTTTCTTTAGCCATCGCTGGATGATATAGTGTGTATGTGTATCTTTCAGATAGCCTACTAAATGTATTTTCAGTTGCTAGTATGGCGTTTTGTGGTTTGACAGCTTTAATGAAACCTATCTAATGCTACATACAGTGAAATTGCATAATAATCTTCGCCATTTCTAATCATTCAGTTTGTGCAGTTACACCTGTTTCATGCACTAACCTGCAAACTCATCAAAATTACTTTGTTCATTCTTGAACAAATTACATTTTACAACATGTATTCTGTAATCTGTAATCTGTACATTTCAAAAGTAATCCTCCCAACCCTGGTAACATCACTGACAGAGCACAGATACTGTATCCTTTATGATATTACAAATCATGATGAAATGCACTTATTTTCCACATTGATTTTTATAGTATTACTGATATTTAGATTTTATCAAATATTTGTTGCAGCCTTCTGAAAGTTTAGGCATGTAGGCCATCAATGCATTTCAATGCATTTATGTAAAAAAAAATAAAGAGATGCAACTAAAAGAAATATATTGATGGTGTTCACTTGTTGGCTCAACTACTAATCACATTTGTGTAAATTCCACTATCATATAAGTGCAACACATTCTTTCTTTGTTATAGAGTGCATTGAATGCATGAATGACACATTCTTAATCTAGGAATACGAGCAAATTACGTCATTCATTGAATTTTGACACACTTAAGACTCTAAGCGTACTCTAATTGTACTCTAAGCGACTTTATATATACAGCCCTAGATTTAATTAAGATTATGAAATCCCTTGAAGTCACAGCAGAGTGACAGATTCTCATACTTAAGAAACCAAAGGAAAAAATAAAAAAATGCAATCATTGCTGTTCACAAACCTGTTGTTAATCAAATATGTACAGTATTTAAAATTAATTGTATGCTGCACAATATGGATATAAAACACAGATACCTCAGATATGTCATCATAGAGGCCATCATCAAACTGATGTATAGCTTGGTTACATGATCAAAAACTACCAGTGTAATCTACCAGTGTGTGGGCAGTGCAGTGAGGGGGCTTGATAAGGCCGTTGCCTGCAAATATGTGGTTTGTTAGGTGTTGTTTGCAATTTACTGATACAATTGCCTTTGTATGGTTATAGTTAACAGTGTAAATGGATTGTGGGCTTAGCCATGGGAGAGTATTCTGCGGAATGTGCTCCTTTGCATTGACTCTGACCTCTCTCACTGATTGATTGGTGTGCTGTCTATGCTCCAATGGACCCTGGAAGGTGAGAGACCTTAAGCAGCACACAATTCAACTTCCACTCTAAATAGAAGGACCTGGCTTGAGCTTCTTTTTTCTTTTCACACATTCACGGCTTAATGCATTAAAATGCTCTCATTCCGTGTTGATAGATATTGGCAATTGTTCCGATCCTATGAAGCAAGAGCTGGATTTGATTGACTAAAGAGTATGGCGCTATAACCCGCACAAAGAGAATCAACATATTTACGAGGGGATGTCAAGGCAAGAATGCTCTCCTTTTTTTCTCTCGAGATGTTCTTCTTTAAATGGCTTTTGAGGGCATTTATACCTCATTTGATTTAAGAATAGGGGTATTGTGATACTGCTTTTTTTTTTTTTTTTTTTTTTTACCCTTTTCTGTTGTCTTGTGACTTTGGCTATATTATAAAACTACCCCTCAGTTGTCCTACAAAGCACCAAGTGATCAGCACAAGTCACCCTGCATTGTGACACTGGTGGGTGTGACCACTTCCCCTTGTTCAGATTCCTAGTGATAGCTTTTAGTGTATTTTTATTGTTTTATTGGCTTCCAAAGTCAAAGGCTTGTCCTTTGAAATGGCCCACATCGGCCTCTTCTTGTCCAGACCAAACCATAACTTCATGTCATTGTCATGACGTATGAATAGACAGATGTCTTAAAAAAGTATGCTCAGCTGTGGAGTAATGGGTACAATGTAATCTTGTATTAATTGGACTCAGCTTCATTTGTATCCCCTTCTGGAAAAGCTAAAAAAGCTTAAGATTGTAGTTTTACATGGTTTCTAGCTGGACTAAATGGTCATTAGGTGGTCCATGGTGATTTAGGTGGTTGACCAACTGAATGACCAGCCGGTGGGGACCTGGCTTGGCTGTTAAGACCATCTTGGTCAACCTAGTTAGAGCTGGTAGACCTTAAATCAACCATAAGGCTGAGTAGGGCAATTATGCAGTTTAATTGCTATTTGTTTATGAGATATAATAATCAACACAACTAAAATGAAAGTAATCTTTAAAGCAAAAGAGTTTTTGAAGAATCAATATCACGATCGTTTAAATGATAATTGCAATTAATTGGAAAATCAAGGTTTTTACTCCTTTACTCCAGCCCTCCTCCTAAAACCAACTTGACAGGCTAAAGTCAGTATGACATTGTTTTTCCAGTAGGATTGTAAACTTTGTGCTTACAGTAGGTACATTTTTTACAACACTAAACTACTAAGAAAGCACCTGCCAACAACAAATGCAATGTAAATGTGGTGGTTATGTGATGATAGCTAGACTATGTGTCTTCTCAGCTTAGGTCATGAAATGATCCACAGTGGATCAGAAGTTCTGTTACATTCCTGAAGCTCAGATGGTTGTTGAGGAGACATGTGTCCAATCAAAGATGCAGATACATTGTTATATTTTGATGGATATGGTGATGATCCTCAGTGGAAGGTCTTGAACTGATCCTATGTCCTAGTTTTGACCTTTGCTTCATTCTTGCCCTCTCTGTCCTTCTCAAAGTATTTACCTTGCCAGAGGTGCATGAATAGGGTGATGGAGGCTGTCAACACTGTAGTACAAACCTTGTTCACTGAATTCCACATCACTTAGATCTGGCGGTTTAGAGTAAAGAGGCTGGAATGTCTTGAAGCCATGCTTGGGTAACCATTGAACATCAGTAAAAGACTGTAAGTGTCGTGCTTTTAGCAGTTCTTCCTACTTAAAGGGATAGTTCACCCAAAAATTAAAGTCTGTCATCATTGACTCACCTTTTGTGTAGAAAAAAAAGATGCATTGAAAGTGAATGGTGACTAAGACTAACATTTACATTTCCTTTGTGTTCTACATGTTGTTCTGAGCCCATATGACTTTCTTTCATCTGTGGAACACAAAAGGACATTTTAGGCAGAATGTTAGCCTCAGTTATAACCATTCACATTCATTGTATGAACATCTCCTTTTGTGCTCCACGAAAAAAGGAAAGTCAAATAAATTTGGAACAGCATGAAAGTAGTGTACGTATATACAGGGGTTAAAGGAGTAGTTCACCCAAAAATGAAAATTTGCTGATAATTTACTCACCCTCAGGCCATCCAAGAAGTATCTGTGTTTCTTTCTTCATCAAAACAGAATTTAAGATTTTTAGGATTTCATTTCAGGCCTCCTCCTTTATACAATGCAAGTGAATGTACTCCATTTTTTGACTGTCCAAAATGCATATTTAGGGTGCATCAAAATAATCCACATGACTCCAGTCGACAAATAAAGTTCTTCTGAACCCAAACAATTGTTTTTTTTTTTTTTGTGAACAATACTTATATACTTTTTAACTACAAATGTTCGCTTCCGTACATCTCTGTGATGCGTGCTCACGAGAGGGATGACGTAAGCTCGTTGGTAAGGTCACGCGTCATGTGGAGGAGGAGTCAGGAAACGGGTGAACTATTCCTTTAAATTGGGCAGGAACGCCGTTCTGGACCATTCTGGCCCAATTTAACCCGTGCATGTACAGTACTTACTCTCATGCTCTCTTGCTTTCGATTAAAAAAAAAACAAAAAAAAAAATATATATATATATATATATATATATATATATATATATATATATATATATATATATACACAGATGAGCCAAAACATTACGACCACCAGCCTAATATGCTGTTAGTCCTCCGCGTGGCCCCAAAACAGTACCGACCCACCAAGGCATGGACTCTACAAGAACCCTGAAGATGTCCTGTGGTATCTGGCACCAAGACATTAGCAGCAGAACCTTCAAGTCCTGTAAGTTGTGAGGTGGAACTGCTGTGGATCGGACTTGTTGGTCCAGCATATCCTACAGATACTCAATCGAATTGAGATCTGGGGAATTTGGGGGCCAGGGCAACACCTTGAACTCTTCATCATGTTCCTCAAACCATTCCCGAGCAATGTGTGCGGTGTGGCAGGGTGCATTATCCTGCTGAAAAAGTTCATTGCCAGCAGGAAATACCATTGCATTGAAGGGGTGTACCTGGTCTGCAATGATGTTTAAGTAGGTGGCGCATGTAAAATTGATATCCACATGAAAGGCCGGACCCAGGGTTTCCAAGCAGAACACTGCCCAGAGCATCACATTCCCTCTACATGCTTGTCATCTTCCCTCAGTGCATCCTGGTGCCATCACTTCCCCAGGTAAATGGTGCACACGTACACGGCTGTCCACGTGATGTAAAAGAAAATGGGACTCATCAGACCAGACGACCTTCTTCCACTGCTCCAAAGTCCAGTTCCTATGCTCGCGTGCCCATTGTAGGTGCTTTTGATGGTGAACAGGGGTCATCATGGGCACTCTGACCAGTCTACAGCTACACAACCCCATACACAGCAAGGTGCGATGCACTGTGTTTTGTGACTGTCACATTCCTCCCGTAAACATCATTCAAATTTTCTGTGACCTGCGCCAGTCGGTGTGACTTGTGCCAGTCGGTTCGGACCAGACGGGATAGCCTTCATTGCCCTCGCGCATCGATGAACCTTCGGCGCCCAACACCCTGTCGCCGGTTTGTGGTTTGTCCTTCCTCGAACCACTGTCAGTAGGTACTCACCGCTGCTGACCTGGAGCACCCCACAAGCCTTGCCATTTTAGAAATTCTCTGAACCAGTTGTGGGGCCATAACAATTTGGCACTTGTCAAAGTCGGTCAGGCCCATTTCTCCTATATTCAACACGTTGACTACGAGAAAATATTTTTTTTCAGATTTCTTTGTCACATGTTATGTTGCAGACTCATGCTAAAATGCTTTCAATAATTTTTTTTTCACATCAATCTACACTCCATACCCCATAATGACAAAGCAAAAAAAACAAAACATTTTTTTTATTAACTTTTTTAAAAGAAAAAACTGAAATATTACATTTACAAAAGTATTTCAGGCCATTAACTCAGTACTTAGTTGAAGCACCTTTGGCAGCAATTACAGCCTCAAGTCTTTTTGGGTATGATGCGACAAGCTTTGCACACCTGGATTTGGGGATTTTCTGCCATTCTTCTCTGCAGATCCTCTCAAGCTCTGTCAGGTTGGATGGGGACCATCAGTAGACAGCCATTTACAGGTCTCTCCAGAGATGTTCGATTGGGTTCAAGTCTGGGCTCTGGCTGGGCCACTCAAGGACATCCACAGAGTCACTCTTGCATTGTCTTGGCTGTGCTTAGGGTCATTGTCCTGTTGGAAGGGGAACCTTCAGCCCAGTCTGAGGTCCTGCATGCTCAGGATCAGGTTTTCATTAAGGATATCTCTGTATTTTGCTGCGTTCAGCTTTCCTCAACCCTGACCAGTCCCCCAGTCCCTGCCGCTGCATGACCCCCACAGCATGATGCTACCACCACCATGCTTCACAGTTGGGATGGTATTGTGCAGGTGATGAGTCGTGCCTGGTTTCCTTGCCTAGTATGTAAATATATATTGGCAGCTTGTCAATCCATTAATCTTCTTCTGGTCCAGTTTTGATCCTCCCCTCTGATTTGATCCATTTCACACCTTTGGTTACCATTTATCATGTGTGCTTGGTCCTAAAACTTTTCATACCCTAAGATCATTACATAAGGTATTATGCTTAATTTTACTTAGTTGCAGATGCTGATGGAGCGGCATCTTTCCCAAGAGCTGTACAGTACAGCGCACCCTGCATATAGATGCACGTTCCACTTCTCAATTGCTCTGTGGCCCTCTTTGTTCCAAAGAAATCGCAAAATATGAAACAGGCTCCCCATCCCTTTCTTATATATATATATATCCATTAATATGGAGTAGAAATGTTACATGGTTTATTATAAAATTGTATTCCTGGAAGGAGTTTGAACCCAGGATCATACCACTGGACCAACACACTGAAAAGGTTTCTCTGTTATTTGTATTTTTGTGTTTTTATCTGTCTGTACTCCATTTTTGATAGAGCATTTATTTATTTATTTTTTATTTTGGAAATGTTTGTTTTATTTTGATTGATTATTATTATAAAATATTTATGTATTAAATAATAAAAGCATTTTCATTAGTGAAAACAATTGTTTATTATTATATGCAAATATTATTCTATAATTTAATAAAAATTTCCATTAAAAATTATAGAATTACCATAAAAGATTGAATAAAAGGTGAAAAATGTACATGCATTTCAGAATTTTCATATATGAAGGTATCTTAATCACCATCCGATTTGAGGGTTCCCCCATTTCCAAAATCCCTATTTAACCCCTGATTATAGGATGACAAATTTTCATTTTTTGCTAAACTAACTCTAAGTATTTGGATTTAACTTAAAACGTTATCAGATAAGAGAATAATATAAATTATTTCTTAATAGTATTAAAATGATGATCCCACATGGGCATACCTTACTCTGTTGGCTCCAAGAATTGTATGTCATAAGAGAAAAGTGTTTAGAAGGATTCTTATCCTTTTCCTTCCCTGCAGGTAGGATTACAAGGCCCCTTCAACAGATATACAAATTACTCCATATAAATGGAACAGGCCAGAGGTACTTTTAGATCTAGTGGGGACAAGCACAAACACCAAGATTAAGGATAAGAAGATTTGGCCAGAGTAAATTTAGGCAATTACTTTTGCATTCTAGTCTTTACAATACCCGTGGACTCCACTTGTTTCAGTGGACCTGACAAAAGCTTTTTGCCCTTTTAATGTAAACTTTTTAAATATTGAGCATACTTCCATAAATCTTACAACAATTATGCTTAATAAACATGTAACGTCATGTATACGTTTTTTTTTTTTTTTTTTTTTTTAAGCAGCTTTCCTTTATCGGGGTTATAAACGGTTTAAGCAAAAACGATCAGCACGTGTAAAGAATTTTGATTTATATTAACACCTTTACCTGCGTTCTTACCAGCTTATCCAATGTGCGCAAATGTTGTGTGCATGTCTGTTTATGTTTTAACGTCAAAAGCGTAGAATAACCCAATGATTTCAAGTCTCATGTAAATGTGGTTTTCTTGCATTGCCAGATTTTTTGAATAAGTTGATTTTTGGTAGTTGGTAGTAATCAGTGTATTAGCTGAGGTATGAGCCATTATCTAAGCAATTAAATATTTTCAGGTTGTGAAAGTCGTAGTGGACTTTCATTGTCTCATTTATACATCTACTGTAGGGCTGAAATGATTAGCGGACGTTATCAACAATGTCGTCAATAAAAAATTGTTGACAATTTCCATTGCCGAATAGTCGTTTGATCTCAATTAATGTAACATGAGATAATGAAACTCTAATGATGGCGCGAGAGAGCAGCACTGCAGCTCGCGCCTGATTGAGGAGAGGAATAAAATACAGCTCACAGTCCAGACACACTCCAAACTTTCCAAACAGCCTAAAAGGTGAAATAGATTGCAAAGTATGAGAGAATTATAATGCAAAAATACTAAAGCCAATACAAAAGCAGTGTCATCATGGAATAAAGCGGAGCTGGATCTGGCATTCCACTTAAGGAAAACTTGAATGTCAGAGCATCGAAAAAGGAAACAGCTCGGCGTTATATCTTTAATGCATCCTTTATTAAAGTTCAAATAGTAAGGAAACGGTCATGTAAATAAACAAACTCTAAAACTGGCATTTCTCTGTGCCGTCAACACCGCTTCTATAAGTCCTGTGAAATGACCCAATCGAAAAGGGAGAGACTGAAACTGCACATTCTGGCGCGAAGACACTCGTCCCTCACGCGCGTTTGCTGCAGCTAGATTATAACGTGATGGCCCGTGACGTACTGAATCATAATATACTGTATGTGTCATGGTGTGTACCTTACCGTGATAAAAATCGATGATACACAGCTCTATTAAGAAGAGAGAGGTTTTTTTTTTTTTTTTTGTGAGTTAAAGATGGATCGAAGTGAACAAAAAGGTGAGAGAGTATAGTCTTGGCCCATTATACACTGCAACAAAATATGTTTTTGATTAGTCTTTTTTGGCTTGTTTTCCAAAAACAAAACTAAAACTCCTTTAAAACAATGTACAGTACATTTACAGGAGGTGTACTAAAAAATTTTTTATCAGAGAATGTTTTATTCAATATTTAATATTTACATATTTTAAAGTATCTAAAACTCCTTAAAACAAAATACATTTACCTGAGAAGCACAATATACAGTATTAGGCTTGCTTTCAGAGAACATATCTTGAATATAATATATTTTTTCTTTACTGCACTGGCAGAAGTGTGAAGTGAAGTGAAAAATACACTTAAATACAAAATACACCTGTATTCAAGATACATTCTGTGAAAGTAAGTCTAAATATCTTATATGTTGCTCCTCAAGTAAATGTATCTTGTTTTAAGAATTTTTTTTATTTTAAATTTTAAATGGAAAACAAGAGAAAAAATGTTGATAAAAATAGGATTTTTTTTGCAATATATATATATATATATATATATATATATGTGTGTGTGAGTGTGTGTGTATTGTACTGAATTAAGATTTAATTAAGTTTTTTTTCCCCATGTAATTCAGTAAATGTGATTTAGAGGTATTTTTAAAAGATGATTTTGTCCTCTTTATTGATAGTAAGCATGTTTAAAACAACCTATTAAGTCAAGGCTTAAGCTGCAAAGTCGGTTAAGAACTAATGATTAATCGTTCAAATAAGTGAGTAGTCAGTTCATCCTTTATCAATTGAAGGACACCAAGATAAAGATGGTGAACTTGACCATCAGCAGTGCGATGAGCCATGCTAATCCTTTTAATTCTGACTTCCGGTCACCCTCACTTCCTCAAATGCTTTCTTGATGTCTTTGTCACCTCTCAGAGTCCTAAACAAACCAAAAAGGGATTCCAGAGATACCAACCCCAAATGGCCACTCCCCAGTGCTTTGATGATTGGGGAACTAAGTGTATCCTGCCATGTTTATAGGAGTTGCCAGTGATGGTGGACATCCAGCCTGGAGTTAAGCTTCAGGTCAACTTAGATGCCAAGGCCTTAAAAAATGTCATTAAAATGAATGGCTCCTAATGGGACCACCATGAATTGATGAAGCCTGTAGCAAAGTCGGCTAACACAACAGTCCTCCATCCCAGTAGCTTTCAGACACCAGGAACACATGACCAATCCAGACAATGCTAATGTGAAAGGAATGAGTTTCTGAATGGCACAGAGGCCTCTTTATGGGACGTAAAGCTATACACTTCTCAAAGGGGTCTGTTACTTCCAGCATCCCTGACTTACTCCAGAAACCATGAGCAGATGTAGGCCTATCCCTAAGAGGGGTAAACAGTATGCCATCTACTTTTTGGAGTAGAGTTTGTTTAGTTTATCCTTTCAGTTTGGTTATCTGCTTGAAAGGGGTCAGGTCTTCACCTTGCTTTTCTGCTGGTGATCTTTATCAAAATGAGAGTCTTTGTGGACTCTTTGTTATTTCAACCCTGGTGGCAGCTGTTCTGTCCAGACACAGTATAACAATACAACATAAAGCCCACAGAGGTGCTGCTGAAATTCTGAGTCATATTGTAAGTCCCCAGTTCAGATGACCTAATGGTCAATGGGGAATGGACTCCAAAGTGTCTGGGAGCTAAAGAGTGTGTTATCTACCAGATACCAGTGTTTGAAGTGACTGTGTAAGATGGTTCACAGATTGTGAATGGATGTAAGGCGAAGGTCATTGAGAAGGTGCTGGAACATTTCCACAGCTTGACCGTTCAGAAATTCAGTCCAATATGACATGTCCACTCTCTCTGGGACACTAGGTAATATTATTACATTTCTGAGCTTGATAACAATTCAGTGTACTTAAAGAGACAGTATACCCCAAAATGAAAATACTATCATCGTTTGTTTCAAACCCATATGATTTTTTGTCTTCCTTCGGAACACAAAAGATGATGATAGGCAGAAAGTTTGGTACTGACAGCCTCAGTCACCATTCACTTTCATTGCATCTTCTTTCCATACAATGAATGTGAATGGTGACTGAGGCTAACACCTAATATCTTCTTTATGTTTCTCAGAAGAAAGAATGTCTTATAGGTTTGGAACGACATCAGGGTGAGTAAATTATGGTATTTAAACATTTTGTAGTTTGATTACCTGAATTGACTTAATTGACTACAGTCACCACAAATACTTTTGTTTACTTGTTTTATCAAAAACACTTCCAGGCTGCCTTGAGGCAGAGCAAGCAGTCTGACTCAAGTTGATGAAATCCATTTATTGACATGGGCCAGAGTTTGTTCAAGTGAACTGTCAAGAAAAACTGTTTATATGTGTGTGAATTTGCTTTTGTAACTGCAGGTAAGGACTTTACATGCAGAGATGTTAACATATTAGACGTAGAGAAAGACCGATATATCGGTTTTGCCAATTAATCGTGCCAATATTTGCTTTTTTTTTTGACACTATAGGTTATCGGCAAAAATCTAGTAGTTTTTTTTTTAATTTTATTCCTCTGTGTTCCTCTGTGGCCGGCACTATTTTGATGAGATAATCAAGTAATATATATTTAAGCAAGATCATGCAAAGTAAAATGAGAGAATATGAAAAACTGCTCTGTCAGCACAGACATTGAGTGTCCAACTTCATATCTTGTGAATAATAATAATAAAAAAAACCTTATTCTTAATTAAATGTCATCAAGTGAAATATACTGTATATACAAATCTTTTAATCTGGTGAATATATAGGCAATAAACAGCTTAATTTGATAAATACTTATATATATATATATATATATATATATATATATATATATATATATATATATATATATACTAGGTATCCGAGCATTGTCAAACTTAGAGTCTCCTTGTGTGTTTCGGGCTTGTTTACATTTAAAAATGTTGCATAATGTGCCATATCTTCATTTTTTCTGGTTATTATTGGGATTTTGGTTGCACAAAAAACTGCATCTGGGATTTTATTCATTTCTGGACTTTTGTAGCCTCTATGTCTGTACCTGTCATAGAAAGGAAAGATGTTTTTTTTTTTTTTACATTAATCGAATTTAAAAACTACCGGCCGATTTATCGGTTATCCACCTTGTCCACCACCTTAGTTATCGGTATCAGCCAAATCCACTAGAGGTCGACCTCTATTGAGATGTACAGGGACCATCTGAAAATAACTTTAACAGATATGTATATGTATATGTTTAGCCATAGCCAGGCCCGGATAGAATCTGCAGGCTTTTATTTACTAATTTGGGGATAAAATCTATAGAATTATACAGATTTTACACATTATACAAATTATACTATATGTATCCATGCTAAAATGTTTTAAACTGAACTGAGATTAATAAACGTATAGTATATTGATGGCTGAAAGCATTATGAAATTAAGATTAGGGCTAGAGAACCAATGTACACTGCCTGGCCAAAAAAAAAAAAAAAATTGCATACTCGAATATTTCATTGGACCGCCTAGCTTTGATTACGGCGTGCGTTCTTCATGGGATCGTTTCGACAACCTTATGCAACGTCACAATATTTATTTCCATCCAGAGTTGC